>NC_138142.1:19394879-19564879 GCF_964188305.1 Podarcis bocagei | reverse complement strand
GTTTGGGTTGGCCCAATGCAAAAAGCGTGAGGATCCATGAGGATCCGTGCTTCAATACCACGTTTTTGGGCCTTGGATTGGCCAGGAAGCCGTGGATCCGAGTTTTTTGTGGTGCAGGCTGTGCCCCTGGACATGATGTGTGATTTGACGGTGAGTTTGGGGTGGCCCAATGCAAAAAGAGTGAGGATCCATGAGGATCCGTGCTTTAAAACCACGCTTTTGGGCCATGGAGTGGCCAGGAAGCCATGGATCCGAGTTTTTTTGTGGTGTAGGCTGTGCCCCTGGGAATGATGTGTGATTTGACGGTGAGTTTGGGGTGGCCCAATGCAAAAAACGGGAGGATCCATGAGGATCCGTGCTTCGGAACCACGTTTTTGGGCCATGGAGTGGCCAGGAAGCCGTGGATCCGAGTTTTTTCTGGTGCAGGCAGTGCCCCTGGGAATGATGTGTGATTTGATGGTGAGTTTGGGGTGGACCAATGCAAAAAGCGTGAGGATCCATGAGGATCCGTGCTTCGGAACCACGTTTTTGGGCCTTGGAGTGGCAAGGAAGCCGTGGATCCGAGTTTTCTGTGGTGCAGGCTGTGTCCCTGGGAATGATGTGTGATTTGACAGTGAGTTTGGGTTGGCCCAATGCAAAAAGCGTGAGGATCCATGAGGATCCGTGCTTCAAAACCACGTTTTTGGGCCACGGTATGGTCAGGAAGCCGTGGATCCGTGATTTTTGTGGTGCAGGCTGTGCCCCTGGACATGATGTGTGATTTGATGGTGAGTTTGGGGTGGCCCGATGCAAAAAGCGTGAGGATCCATGAAGATCCGTTCTTGAAAACCACGTTTTTGGGCCACGGTTTCGCCAGGAAGCCGTGGATCCGTGATTTTTGTGGTGGATGCTGTGCCCATGGCCATGATGTTTGATCTGATGGTGACTTTGGGTTGATCTAGTGCAAAAATCATAAGGATTCATGAGGATCCGTGCTTCGGAACCACGTTTTTGGGCCAGGGCGTGGTCAGGCAGGCGTGGATCTGAGTTTTTTGTGGTGCAGGCTGTGCCCCTGGGAATGATGTGTGATTTGACAGTGAGTTTGGGTTGGTCCAATGCAAAAAGTGTGAGGATCCATGAGGATCTGTTCTTGAAAACCACGTTTGGGCCATGGTATGGCCAGGAAGCCATGGATCCGTGATTTCTGTGGTGGATGTTGTGCCCCTGGACATGATGTGTAATTTGAAAGTGAGTTTGGGCTGATCTAGTGCAAAAATCATGAGGATTCATGAGGATCCGTGTTTTTTAACCATGTTTTTGCGCCATTGCGGCCACACGAAACAGTGGATGCGTGATTTTTTTGGTTCCTCCTACAGACTAAGATGTGGTCTACAGAAGCATGGTGTTTTTATTTTGTTTCAATATAAAAATCATATGAATTCATGAGGATCCGTGCCTCGGATCCATGTTTTTATGGTACTGCAACGCGGCAAAGTGTTGGATCCACGTTTTTTATAGTCCAGTTTGTAGGCGTGCCTTCTAGGTGTGATTTGACACTGCATTTGTTGGAATTATTTTTTAAAAAGTGGAGGATCCATGAGGATCCGTGTAGATCCGCCTTTTATGCAGACCCCACATCAAACAAACATAAATCATAACCTTATTAAAAATTACACTTATTAACACTGTTAAGTGACTTCCTTGCTTCCCCTTGGTTGAATTTCATTGCATGTCCTTTTAACAGTTTTCCAAATCACAGTTCTTAAAATAATTTAACTTAAACATTAACATCCTTAAATCTTCACGTTATGAAATTAAACATATTAATTCATCACTTAACTTAAATAAAATCCTAAGCCAATTAAGTATCTGCAAGCTGTTTTCAGTTAGTTAAACTTAACATGTTAAACTAAGTAATCATTAAACTCCTTCTGGGGCTTACTTCTGAGTAAACGCAGGACGCTGCCTTATTCTGAGCCAGGCAGACAGGTCCAGCCAGCTCAGTGCTGTCTGCACTGACTGGCAGCAGCAGCCGCTGTCCAGGGATCTAGGCAGGGAGCCTTTCCCCTCCCCGCCCCCAGCTCTTCCATCCAGCTGTGTGGCCTTTCCCCCTTTTGCTACCAGAACTAGAGAATCTGTGATTCCTGACTCCTAATTAGTTTGGGTCTGTACAAATTGGGCTCCAGGTATTAATCTGTGTGCAATTCACCCAGGGGTGAGCGGAGGGGTTTTTGCCTTGAGATGTTGATATCGGTTGAGAAGCCAGGCAAAAGGTCAGCCTATGGAGGAAGGACAATATACAAAATTTTATTATTATTATTATTATTAATAATAATATGTGTCAGTTGTTGATTTTCTCACCCAGCTCCCCACCTGTTTAGGGTTTAAACCAGGGGTAGGTACCTAAGGCCTGGGGGCTGGATGCGGCCCAATCGCCTTCTAAATCTGGCCCGCAGACGGTCCGGGAATCAGCATGTTTTTACATGAGTAGAATGTGTCCTTTTATTTAAAAGGCACCTCTGGGTTATTTGTGGGGCATAGGAATTTGTTCATTCCCCCCAACATATAGTCCGGCTCCCCACATGGTCTGAGGGCGGTGGACCGGCCCCCTGCTGAAAAAGGTTGCTGACCCCTGGTTTAAACCAACCTTCCTAAACCTTCTATTTTATTTCCAGCTGTTTTATTTCCAGGTTTCTTGGGGTTTGTGGGTGGTTTAAATGTGCCTTAAATGCATGGTGAGTACAGAGCCTTAGACCAGTGTTTCCCAACCTTTTTTGGGCAAAGGCACACTTGTTTGATGAAAAAAATCTCGAGGCACACCACCATTACAGCCCCGTGACGTCAGCGTGCAGCGTCACGCCGGGAGGGACGCACGAAAGTGTAAGTTTCAATTTTTTCCCCTCCCCCTTGCCGGGGAACCTCCAAGCTTTGGGGGTGGGGGGGGGGAGGAGGCAGCAAAGCGAGGCAGGAAGGAGAGCGCGGCTTGGCTGGGTGAGCTTTGGCAGGGGCAGGGAATGAGAGCCACGAGGCGGGCGCTGCGGACGGAGGCGCTGCCCGCCGAGCTCGCAGGCAGCCAGGCAGGCAGACGGCGAGAGCCCCGCGCTGGGCGGCCTCTCCTCGCCGCCGCCGCCCCGCCTCTCGCCGCCCGACTCCCTCCAGGCAACATCTCGCGGCACACCAGGCAACATCTCGCGGCACACTAGTGTGCCGCGGAACAGTGGTTTGGAAACACTGCCTTAGACTACAATTCCCATGAGGCCCCACCACTGCTTTGAAACGGCATGTATCACCAGTTTAGGGCATTTCCACCCCATATATTAAAGTACATTCAACACATGCTTAAAGCCCATGACTTCCCACCAAAGAATTCCAGGGAGCTGTAGTTTGCTGGGAATTAAAGTTCTGTGGGGGCAGGTACCATTCCCAGGATCCCTTGGGTGAAAGCCACGTGCTTTAAATGTGTATTGAATGTAATTTTGGTAGTTTCACAGCCCTCAGAAGCTTGGTGGGGGTGGCGGGCCAGGACGGGGCCTTCTCAGTGGCAGCCCCTAAATTGTGGAACTCCCCACAGAGGTGCGTCTGACAGTTTCATTACATGGCTCTCAGAGAATGCTGAAGACGCACCTCTTCACCCCAGCCTTTGACACCTGAAATGTGTGTGTTTTCAAGGCCCACCCTATTCCTGTGACTGCAATCTGCGTTTTTTATTCTTTATTTTATTTTATTAACATATAAAACACATACATTTACATTTACACAATACATATACACAACACACTACCTTATTTTCATAGCATAAAACATACCTACATTATATAATACCTACCTATACTGTACATATCAACATACCTACATACTTACCTCACACAGACACCCACCAAGTGACTTGACTTCCAGCCGTTCTTGTTACGCTACTTTATTTTTCCAATTAGCTTAAACGCATTTCATTCTTTCTTTAATCTCTTCTTCTGTCTTAACTTTACCCTCCTTTCGCTCTAATCATTTTCTGGATTCACTCAAGATCTGTCAAAAGTTCTACTTTTTCCACATAGATTTTGATGTATTCCTTAAAGAAAGTCCACTCCTTATTCACTCTTTGTACCGTATCTCCTCTTTTTTTATTCTTAATTTTAAATCGTCGTAACTCAACCCTGGAGCTTCCTGCCAAACAGCGAGTAATAAATTTATGAATAGTACCGATCAAGAAAGCAATGAATGCGTGCTTTAAGCGGCTGTGGCTTCCATCACCATTTTGAAAGCAGTTTTGGACCAGTGGCGTAGCGTGGGGGGTGCAGGGGGGGCCGGCTGCACCGGGCGCAACATCTGGGGGTTAGGGTTAGGGGGCGCAAATCCATGGGTTAGGGGGCGCAAATCCACGGGTTAGGGGGCGCAAATTACTTGCCTTGCCCCGGGTGCTGACAACCCACGCTACGCCACTGGTTTTGGACACATATTGAAAGCACATAGTTTCCCCTTCCAAGAATCATGGGAACTGTAGTTTGTTCTGGGTGCTGGGAATTGTAGTTTGGCGGGAACAAGCGTTGCCAGGATCTTTGAGTGGGGTGGAAGTCATGTGTTTTAAAGGCACTGCGTGGCACAGTCTCTCTCTCTCTCTCTCTTTTGGATTGCTATGTTTCCATGGCGACTGGGTTTTTTGTTTAGGATGCTCTCCTGACTGCTCTTTCTTTCCGCTGCTGCTGCAGCCGGTCTGTATGATCTTTTTCCTCCCACAGGGACAAACCGCAGATGAGTCGGCCTGGGCGGGCCCACAAACCGCTTGGGCTGCCTGGCCCTGATCACTTTAAGGAGGCAGACACATGACCCATTGTTGTTGTTGCTGCCGCAGTCCCAGGATACGAGAGGGAGGAGCTTTGCTGCCAACCTCCCAGGCAGCCCATCTCACTTTCCACTGCCTTCCTCCTCTCCGCCCGGCATCCTTACACAAGGCTAGCCGGCAGCAGAAGCGGCTAAGCCTCTCCTGAAGTGAGACAGCCTCTCTCTCCGTAGGCGGCAGGCCAGCCCAAAGACCTCTGCTTTAAGTGAGACTCCAGGGATCTCATCTGTTGTGTGTCGTCCTACAGAATGAGGCTTGCCGAATGTCTAGAAGCCGCTGGATTCCTGTCCCGCCGGAGCTGACAAGGTGCCGGACGTCGCAAGGGCTGGAGGTCGCAACCGAAGGTGATTCTACAACATTGAGGCACATCCAGGGCGTTTCTCCTCTGTCTGTTCCAGATTCCTCCTGAGAAAGCCAGAGGGATCCTCGCTCGCTCCCGGCCGGGACTGGAAATTGGATACTGGTGAGTCACTGGGAGTGACTTTTGGAGAGGAGACAGGAAGGGGGAAATAGCTGAGCGGGACATGGCAAACTTTGTGTGGGCACCAAAACCAGCCAGGAGACAGTGAGCTCAGGCAATACAGTGGTACTTCAGGTTACATACGCTTCAGGTTACATACGCTTCAGGTTACAGACTCCGCTAACTCAGAAATAGTACCTTGGGTTAAGAACTCTGCTTCAGGATGAGAACAGAAATCGTGCTCTGGCGGTACGGCAGCAGCGGGAGGCCCCATTAGCTAAAGTGGTGCTTCAGGTTAAGAACAGTTTCAGGTTAAGAACGGACCTACGGAACGAATTAAGTACGTAACCAGAGGTACCACTGTATTATGGTATTGTATTGTATTGTATTGTATTGTATTGTATTGTATTGTATTGTATTGTATTTATTATCAGCCAGCTTTCCCCCAGACTGGGACATCATGAAGGCAGCTTTCACAACTTAGAACAACACCGATAAAATGCAAAAAGCTCCTTGAGTTTGCAGATACCCCATAGTGGTGAAAAGTAGTGTTTTTTTCTAATTGACTTATAGCAGTTATTTCTAAATTTTCACCCATAAATTACCATCTCTTTTTTATAAAGCACTTTGAGGCTTTTTAGAACCAAGCAGTGTACAAATTTTATGAAATAAATGAATAAACATGCTATTTTTATGTTAAATAAATAAATAAATAAAAATGCAAAACAGCTAAAAACATGTAACAGGTAATTGTTAAAAAGGAACGGAACTCTATAACAGAATTAAAACAAATCTATTAAAATGCTGATAGTAAAAACAGCACCTTAAAAGAAATAATTTCCCAAAGGCCTGTTGGTATAGAAGTCTTCACCTGCCATTGGAAGGACAGCAAGGAGGGAGCCAGTCTGGCCTCCCTAGGGAAGGAGCTCCAATGTCTGGGAGCAGCCACTAAGAAGGCTCTGTCCCATGTCCCCACTGAGCGTTCCTGTGGGGAGTAATGGGACCGAGAGAAGGGCTTTGCTCGAAGATCTCAGAGCCTGGGCAAGTTCAGATGGGAGAATATGGTCCTTCAGATAACCTAAGCCCTATAAGATTGACATCTGGGTTAGTTGGGTGATTGTTTCAGGATAACTTTTTGTCTCTAGGCTCACCGCTGTTTGCACAGGGACTCTGTCCCTTGTGCTGATGCCAGGCTGCCGCCCCCGATGTGCCCACCCTCTCCGGGGAGAAGAAATGAAGCAGAGATGAATGCTGGCAATGGGGCACGACCCCCCTCTCCCTGGAAGCTGGATCCGCTGCCGCGTGGGGGGCAAAGGCCCCCCGAACCGTCCCGGCATGCTCTGCCCCTGGTCTTCACGGTCTTCGTCTGGCTGGCCACGGGGACCACCATGTCCAGCCTCAACAAGTGGATCTTTGCCGTCCACAACTTCCGCTACCCGGTCTTGCTCTCCTCCCTGCACATGTTGACAGCCGTGGTGGTGGGCAACCCTTTGGCGAAGCTGCGGGCCGGTGGGGCCGGGCACCCCGCCCCGTGCCCTGGAGCCAAGGGCAGGGTTTTCCTGCTGAGCCTGACCTTCTGTGCCAGTGTGGCCTTTGGGAACCTGGGACTGAACTACGTCCAGCTGGACTTTGCCCAGATGGTTTACACTACGACGCCGTTCTTCACCCTGACCCTCTCCAAGGTGCTGCTGGGGAAACATCACCACCCACTGCAGTACGTGGCCATGGGGCCCATCTGTCTGGGAGCTTCCTTGAGCATCGTCGGGGAGGTACATTTTGACCAAGCCGGCTGCTGCTTCCTGTTTGCTGCCACTTTCCTCCGCGGGCTAAAGTCCATACAGCAAAGTGAGTGCCTTGCATGGCTGCGTGTGGGCCCCAGTTCCTGGGGGAGGGTGGCCTGTGTGGAACGTTGGCCCTTCTTAAAGGTAAAGGGTAAAGGGACCCCTGACCATTAGGTCCAGTCGTGGCTGACTCTGGGGTTGCGGTGCTCATCTCGCTTTATTGGCTGAGGGAGCTGGCGTACAGCTTCTGGGTCATGTGGCCAGCATGACTAAGCCGCTTCTGGCGAACCAGAGCAGCGCAAGGAAATGCCGTTTACCTTCCCGCCGGAGTGGTACCTATTTATCTACTTGCACTTTGACGTGCTTTCGAACTGCTAGGTTGGCAGGAGCAGGGACCGAGCAACGGGAGCTCACCCTGTGACGGGGATTCGAACCGCCAGCCTTCTGATCGGCAAGTCCTAGGCTCAGTGGTTTAACCCACAGCGCCACCCGCGTCCCATGGCCCTTCTTAAGGGTCCTTTTAAAAGTGAGTTTCTAGTCTGGGAGTCATTTTAGACTCACAGCTGTCCTGAGAGGCGTAGGTCAATTGTGTGTCCAGGGCAGCTGTCTACCAACTCCATCTGGTACGCAAGCTAAGACCCTATCTGCCCGCGAACTGTCTCGCGAGAGTTGTGCATGCTCCAGTTAACTCCTGCTTGGACTACTGCAATGTGCTCTACGTGGGGCTACCTTTGAAGGTGACCCGGAAACTACAACTGATCCAGAATGCGGCAGCTAGATTCGTGACCGGGAGTGGCCGCCGAGATCATATCACACCGGTCCTGAAAGACCTACATTGGCTCCCAGTACGTTTCCGAGCACAATTCAAAGTGTTGGTGCTGACCTTTAAAGCCCTAAATGGCCTCGGTCCAGTATACCTGAAGGAGCGTCTCCACCCCCATCGTTCAGCTCTGAGGTCCAGCTCTGAGGGCCTTCTGGCAGTTCCCTTCCTGTGAGAAGTGAGGTTACAGGGAACTAGGCAGAGGGTCTTCTTGGTAGTGGTACCCACCCTGTGGAACACCCTCCCATCAGATGTCAAGGAAATAAACAACTATCTTACTTTTAGAAGACATCTGAAGGCAGCCCTGTTTAGGGAAGTTTTTAATGTTTGATGTTTTATCGTGTTTTTAATATTCTGTTGGGAGCCACCCAGAGTGGGTGGGGTATAAATAAATTATTATTATTATTATTATTATTATTATTATTATTATTATTATTATTATTGTCCTTATGGCTGCAGAGATGTGCTTGAAAGCGTGTGGGTGAAGAATATGAGCACTCTGTTATAGTTCTCCCTGGGAATAAATAATGGAGGAATTATGCCAATTGAGCACGTCTGCAAAACGTCTCTTGTTTTGCATTAAGCAGAGTCCAGCCCTTCCCAGAATTCTAATTGCATTGAAACCAGAGCCAGATTCGAACCTGGAATCGTTCGTTTCGTTTGTGTGCTGAAACTTAAAATGCTAAGCAGGGCAGAAGGCATGTTTTGTTTTTGGGATGCTAAATCTTTGCCGGGAGGTTTTCAGAAGGGAATACTTTATCCTTCGCTGGGCTGTTGTCTTGGAAATGGGATAGCTCATTCCAGTTTGTGTGTAACTTAAACATACAGCCTTCTGAACCTTCTAGTGGTAGAGCTAGGTCAGAGTCACGCCATCTATTCAAAGCACCACAAATGCCACTTTAAACGGTCAAAGCTTTCCCCCAAGAATTCTGGGGGTTGTACTTTGTTAAGGACTCTGGGAGCTTGTTAGGAGATACCTATTCCCCTTCCAGAGCTGGAGCTCCCACAGTTTCCTGGGAAGAGGGATTGATTGTTAAAGCACTTTGGGGAAGAGGGAAGGGTTTTTCCTAACAACTCTCAGTGCCCTTAACAAACTACAATTCCATGACTAAAGTGGGATCATAGTGCTTTAAATGGATGCTGTGAATGTTACCCTACACCAGTGAATCTCTATGCCAGTGATGGCCAAACTTGGCCCTCCAGCTGTTTTGGGACTACAATTCCCATCATCCCTGACCACTGGTCCTATTAGCTAGGGATGATGGGAGTTGTAGTCCCCAAACAGCTGGAGGGTCAAGTTTGGCCATCACTGCTTTATGCATTTATCCAGCTGCTGCCAGGCAAGCGTTTGGGACTACAATTCCCATTAGTCCTGGCCAGGGCTGATGGGAGCTGTCGGTTACAACAGCCATGCTGGCTAAGACTGATGGGCACTATAGTCCAAAACACTTGGAGGGCATCAACTTGGAAAAGGCTACTCCCTAAAACATCATATCTGGGCTGGACTCTTGTCTCCAGTGCAGGGTTGTGCAAATTTAACATGTACTTCCTCATTCTTGCTTGGTCATCTATGCTCAGAGAAATGTAAGTGGCTGTTTACTTTTGGATAAGAGGCCACTGGGGGCTTTATGATGGATTTATTTTTATTTCAAACACATCTTTTTTAAAAACAACAACACCGACATATACAGTTTGGGAAAGGTCAGGACTCAAGGGCCTAGTTCTCAGTGAGGTGGTGAACCTGTGTTAGGGCTGTACTGCTTCAGATTGCGGGTTTGGGACTCCCAGGACTGAATGCTCCACTGTACAAAAGGATTCAATGCACATAAACAGTGAGCCTTCTCCTTGACCTGCTGGTTTTCTATGTGCGGGGAGTTTCCTACCTGTGAGGGAGCATTTCAGTGAATGAGGCTTCGTCCCCCAAAATCTGAAATAATAATAATAATAATAATAATAATAATAATAATAATAATAATTTTATTACTTATACTCCTCCCATCTGGTTGGGTTCCCCTAGCCACTCTGGGCAGCTTACAACATATTGAAAAACAGTTGTATGAAGTTGGGACTGATGGGTTGCTTGGCAATCCTGGCTGGGGCTCATGGGAGTTGTAGTCCAAAACAACAGCAGGGTGCCATGTTGAAGAAGTCCATGCCATGTCGAGGAGTGGCCATGCCTCGGGGAAGTTCTCTCCTGCCTCCTGTGTGCTTTTCTTTCCCTCCTCAGCCCCTCTCTGAATTTGGTGTCCAGCTCCGAGGGCCTTCTGGCGGATCCCTCCCTGCGAGAAGTGAGGTTGAAGGGAACCAAGCAGAGGGCCTTCTCGGTAGTGGCACCCACCCTGTGGAACACCCTCCCATCAGATGTCAAGGAAATAAACAACTATATGACATTTAGAAGACATCTGAAAGCAGCCCTGTATCGGGAAGCTTTAAATGTTTGATAATATTAATTATTATTATTATTATTATTATTATTATTATTATTATTATTAAAGGTAAAGGGACCCCTGACCATTAGGTCCAGTCACGGACGACTCTGGGGTTGCGGCGCTCATCTCGCTTTATTGGCCGAGGGAGCTGGTGTACAGCTTCCGGGTCATGTGGCCAGCATGACTAAGCAGCTTCTGGCGAACCAGAGCAGCACACGGAACCACCGTTTACCTTCCTGCCAGAGCAGTACCTATTTATCTACTTGCACTTTGATGTGCTTTCGAACTGCTAGGTTGGCAGGAGCAGGGACCGAGCAACGGGAGCTCACCCCGTGGTGGGGATTCGAACCGCCGACCTTCTGATCGGCAAGTCCTAGCCTCTGTGGTTTAACCCACAGCGCCACCCGCGTCCATTATTATTATTATTATTATTATTATTATTATTATTATTATTATTATATTTTATATCTCTCACCCCAGGTACCTTCCTGCAGGAGGAGCGGCTGGACTCGCTGACCTTGCTCTGCCTCACCTCCCTGCCCAGCTTCTACATCCTCTTTGCGGCCGCCCTGGTCCTGGAGGTAGGGCCTGCCTGGGACGGCACCCTGGCCTACGGAGGGGGCCTCTGGGCCTGTGTCCTGCTCAGCTGCCTGGGCTCGGTGCTGTACAACTTGGCCAGCTTCTACGTCATCTCGCTGACGTCGGCCCTCACCATCCACGTCCTGGGGAACTTCAACGTGGTGGGCAACCTCCTGCTCTCCCACTTCCTCTTTGGCAGCCGCCTGACGCTGCTCAGCTACGTGGGCATCGCCCTCACCCTCTCGGGGGTCTTCATGTACCATCACTGTGACTGCATCGCCTCCTGCTGGCGCTCCAGGGGTGGGCGGGGCAAAGAGGAGTAAGCGGAGAGAGGGAGGACGTGATTGGAGCTGTGACTGCCAAGCGCGGGAGCTGTAGGGCCAATGGGGTAGGGGGCCTGCCCTGCCAACCCCAGCCTGCTCTTGTCCAGCCCCCATCTGGTCCAGGAGGGTTGGCACTGGCTGCCCGCTTCCTGCTCCCCGGTCTCAGCGTCGCTCAGCCGGGAGGAGGACGGGGACAAAACTAGAATGAGTTGACTCAGCCTGCTCTCTGGCGCCACCTACTGTTGGGCTCCCTGCTTTCTGCCCTACTCGGCCGCCACGAGGAGTTAGGGTGACTCTGAATACCCGTTGTTGGGAATTGCAGGTGGGCAGAGTGCCGGTTTGCTCAGGTCCCGCTTGCAAGCTTCCAATTGGGGCATTTGGTTGGCCACTGTGAGAACGTGATGCTGGACTAGATGGGCTTGATTCAGCAGAGTTGCTCTTATGTTCTTACACCACCACTGCAGGCGGTGGCACTGCCGACCAGCTTCCTTCCCTCGTTGTTGCCCTTGTGGAACTGCAGAAAGGAGGACGGGGACAAAAGCTGCAATTAGTTGGCTCTGCCTGTCGTTGGCTGTGGCGCCACCTACTGTTGGGCCTCCCTGCTTTCTGTCCTGCCAATCCCAATGGGTGCCAGCCACTACTGCCGCTGTGGGAAGGTGTGCCTCTCCTCTCTGATGGATCATAGCATGCCTCTGGTATGTTGCGGGGGGACAGTGGGTGCTCGTGATCAGCAGATGCCAGAATTGTGGGAAGGCTTATCCTCCTCCAAATAACTCAGCCCCACCTGACCCCTGAGCCATTTTACGCACTGGGCAAGAGCTACAGCAGATGGTTTTTAGAGGAAGCCAGGAGACGCCACCTCTGCCCACCGAAGGATTTGACGGCACGGGGTGCAGGGATTAGATGCTGCGTATCTGAATTCTCACCTACATAGAATCTTTTTTAAAAAATATATTTTAGAAATCCCTGCCCCTAGAAAGCCAGCACTTTGGAAGAGAGAGGGTTCTCTTCTCATTTTCTCCCTGATGTGCTAGATTTCTACATGCAGGTAGTCTCCCCAGCTCCTCTGAGGCAGATAATTCAAACATGCAGACTCTGGGGAAGAGAGAAGGGAAGAGCGGATCTGCCTCAGCAGACCTCCCTGGCACCAGCCGCTACTTCTCATAGGGCTAAAAATTGGGGGAAACCAAGTGTTTCCTTCTTTTTAAAAAATGTTGAGACTTGAATGTGTGCTGGACTGCACCTCTGATCTCCGCAAGCCGCTTTGCAGCCATGCCAATTCTCGTGCCAGTTCCTCTCCAACCCCTCCGAGGGCACTGTGGGATTGATGCCCACAGAGGGAGGTGGTACAGAATTCCTCCTTTCCTTGGGTAGGGCTCCCCACTAGGTACTAAAGTACTGAATGAGGAGCTCCCATATAGGAGGAACATGGAGATGAAAAGTGGTGTGTTCAGGACATGCATGTGTGCGTGTGTCTATTTCCGTTCTCTACTGCCACCTGGTGGGGTGGCGTATAGTGCAATTTTTATGGATGGATGTTTTATTTCTGTGCTGCCTGCTAGTGAGTTAAGGGTGTGTGTGTTTGAGAGAGAGCGAGAGCTCATGCACATTTGCTTATGAGTAGACACCCATTAGTATTTCCTTATCCTCACTGGGCTACATCAAGGATGAGGAGATCTGTAGCCTTCCAGGTTCCTTTGGACTACAGCTCCCATCAGCCCCAGCCATCCTTGTCAATGGTTAGGGATGATGGGAATTGTAGTCCTAGCATCTAGAGGACTATAGAGGTCCCCCCATTCCTGGACTAGGTAACTCCTTAGGGTGCTCATTTGCTTTCGGTGGATGAAGAAAATCTTTACTTGTGGCTTGTGTGAATATATTCGAAGGGCATTTTCCACCTGCCCACCAGATTCACTGAAATCCTCTGATAAATGGGCACCCATTAAGCCCACCGGTAGTGGGTGAAAATGGTCAGTATTACGCTCCATGGGGTAAAATGCTTTTGGACACGTTTGTTTTTGTTTACTTGTTGTTTCAGGGTGGGGATGCACCCCGTTTTTGAAGGAGTCAAGATCAATCTGTGCATGCAGATCAAATCACATGGCGCAGAATTCTCTTGGACCAATTTCTGCTTGCACATGGAAGTCTAGCATGTGAGGGGGTGAGAGTTCTAGCCCACCCGAACTCCCTGGGAGGCTAGCTTTCTACACGCAGGGAAGTGTTCGCTCTGCATTCTTGGGTGTCCGTTCCTACGGTTCGACGTGGAACTCATGTGTCATGTGGTTCACCAGCAAGTGTTGGTTGGTTTTCAGCCACTCCTATAGAAGTGGATTGTCGTTTCCCCCTTACGACACTGGTTGCCCTGCTTTGCATTTTTCGTTCTCTGCAAGTGGAGGTTAATGTACATATCCGTAATGTCTGCAAGATGCGCCAATGTCGGCTTGCTGTCATTTATAGCAAAGGGGGTTCGATAATCTGTGTGTGTGTGTCTTGGTCAGGCTTCTCTGACCTGGCGCTCTCCAGATGTTTTGTTCATCCATTTCTACCAGACCCTACCAGCATAGCTGTTCTGAACTACAACTACAGCCATTCTGGCTGGGGGCTGCTGGGAGCTGTAGTCAAAACATTTAAGAGGATGTTTTGGAGGAAGGCTGGGTTCCAGATATCACGGGCAGAGCCAACACATTTGTGCCTGGTGAAAAGGCTGTGGATACAGGCATTTTGCTACTCAAGTGTAAAGGGAAACATAAAGGCTGATCTGACCCCCACATAGCATGCCAGAATCAATTTGGTGCAGCAGAAAGAACTGTTAGCAGATTAATAAGATTGCCACTAGAAGGCTAGCCGTGAGCACTCAGCAGTGCTGGGTGGGTGGGTGGCCAAATGTTTTTGCCAGGGTGTAAATTATTCAACTTTTTTTATTTACCATATGTGTGTGTCTTTTTAAGGAGGGTGGAATTAGGTTCAGCCCTAGCCACTTTTGTGCCTGAGATAAAAATTCGCAAGGCACCACTTTTGTCCACTGACATGAGGAAAAGTCAATATGACGATTCCTCTGCATATGTTCATATAGGGCTGAGTAAAAGTGTTTGAAAGTGCTGGTGGATCAGGTCTGTCTGTCCTACTGGTACCCAAAATATATCGGCTGGAACAGCCACTCCTAGTGTCTGTCCTCTGTCGGAGGCAGTATGCAGGGGAAGGTAGAAAAAAACCACCACTGTTGAGGAATTCAGTATTGAGAGTTCCTAGGGCTTCTGGTCTTTTCTGGCCTCCTGTTTATGGATTGATAGAAGGGCAAAGGTCTCCTCACAATACCATTTGTTTCATAAAACCAGATTTCTACGGTGTGAGGTGGGCCCTGTGTTATTGTTAACTGCCGCCTGAGTTGTCCATAAAGCACAAGGTATTTTGTGACAACCGGAGTGGTGTAGTTGTGAAAAGTGTCTAATCAGGACCCAGGGAAATTTAAGGCCCTTTCCTCACTCAGCCTCACTTCAGGCCAGTCACTCTTTGGACATAACTATCCAGGCTTCATACCCCACGGTTTTTGGATTCTGGCTAGTAACAGAAAGCCACAGTTCCGTGTGTAATGGGAAACTGGTTTGGTTCACCAGTATTAACACAGGAAGCTGCCTCACACAGAATCAGAGACTGCCGGTCCACCTAGCTCAGAACTGCCTACGCGGGCTATCGGCGACTCTCCAGAGTTTCTGATCTGAGACATCACCACCAGCCCTACCTGGAAATGCCAGGGATTGAACCCACGGCCTTCTGCTTGCAAGGCAGATGTTCTACCACTGAGCTACGGCCCTTTCCTTGAAGCCACCAGGGGAGGGGAAGGAGTTTGTAGGCTCTGTTTCACAAACCATGGTTTCCAAAGCCAGGAACATTATATCCCGACTGACCGTGTCCGTCAGCTTAGCCTACCTCACAGGGTTTTGTGGTGAGCATCTAAAGGGTAGGCAGAGGACCTCATATGCCACGCTGAGGTCCTCAGTGGGAGAGTGTTAACAAAATCACCACCGTAGTGGAGGCATCGCCATTTTTGCACGCACAGCTCTGGGGAATTGTATCTATCCAGTTTCCTGTCTTGTGATGCCGTCGCCACTCTCGCCCCCGACCCTTCCTTCCAGCAGTGAGCGATCCTTGCCGTATCACACCCAGCCTGAACCGTCCCAGTTAGGGACACGTGTCAAGTTCTCCTTTCGTGAAGCGTCCGGGTCATGCCATCCGATCAACGAGATAACGGGCGACTGAGGGAACCTCTGGCGCAACCAGAGCACAAAGAAGGCCAAGCCGGCCTCTCCGGTTTCATTTGCCCTTCAAATAAAGCTCTATTTTTGTCTTACTTGAGCGGTTGTGCTTGTGTCCTTGAACGACCTGAGGAAGGGAGGGAAACAGAGATGTGGGCGAGAGGGAGAGCCGGAGCCCACTCCTCCACCTCCAGCAGCTGTTTTGAGAAAAGAAATAGCTCTACATCAGGAAAGAGGATAATTCCCCAAGGTCTTTGCCCTTCCGTTGCCAGAGAAGGCGGGCGATGCAGGGAAATGCCTGTTCCTGCCCATCACGGACAGTTGCCATGGCAGCCGGTCGCATGAAAGGCTTGCTTTTGCCAGCAGCAAACTCAAGGGAAGGTTTTTCATCCCACACCAGGGGTGAAGCACCTTTTTCAGCCCGATGGCCATCTTCTCTTCCAGGCAACGGTGCCAGGGGTAGGCGGGACTGGAGGCAAAGATGGGAGGAGAAACAAATACGAAATTTGACTTATATATACTAGGCAGGTTCCTACTCACACTCAAACACAGCTCCATCTGCCGTTCAGGCAAGCAGGAGGCATTATCAGAGTTCAAGGGCACATTCCAGCCTGGCAAAAACACTCAAGGCCAGATAGGAAGCAAAGCTGGTGAAGGACAGGGCCTGGGGACAGGGAGTGTAGCCTGGAGAGCATTCCAAAAGCCAGATAGGCCTGGAGGGCCACACTGACTCCCCGCCAGGCCTGAGGTTCCTCACTCCCCAATGTATGGAATAAATGGAGGCAGCAGATCAAGCCAAATCTTAGGCCAGGAGTCAGCAGACTTTTTGAGCAGGGGGCTGGTCCACTGTCCCTCAGACCTTGTGGGGGGCCGGACTATATTTTTTTGGGGAAATGAACGAATTCCTATGCCCCACAAATAACCCAGAGATGCATTTTAAATAAAAGCACACATTCTACTCATGTAAAAACACGCTGATTTAGAAGGTGATTGGGTCAAATCCGGCCCCCGGGCCTTAGTTTGCCTACCAATGTCTTAGGGCTTAGGCCGTCTGTTCCTCCTCAGATTTCCCTCAACTGATCTGGCCAGTTTTCTTACTGAGCTCCTGAGGCAATAAGGAGCTGTCCACTGGCTATATATCTGAGCTAATGTAGGGGAGACGTGGAGCTCTACTGCTTGATCCCAGATTAAAACAGATCATTAATTGACCCTGGTTTCCACCCTTCAGTAAGGGGCCCAGGAAGGCAACGAAAGGGGAAATAATATTGCTTGGTGCTTATTCTCCCTTGCCTCTCGCCCTTCCCCCCTCTCCCAATTTGGATTAACAAGATTACCGTCTTGGCATGATCTCGCCCTCCCGGGAGCCGCACAGCATGGGGAACATTCTGTTCCTGGTTTGTCACCTTCTTTCTCCAGCAGGGCTCCTGTGCCTTTCAACGCTGGAACCCTAGCAGAAATGCAGGATCCTTATGGCAGGGAATGTCACACAGGACAGACATCCGTCCTGCATGCGGCAGTCGAGTGCATCAGAGCTTAAAAGGACATGGAAAGTGGGCAAGAGATTTAGGGCAAGGGATCCCCAAAGCTGCCGCACAGAGCAATGGGAGGCTTTGTAAACACTGTACATTTAAAGCACCATGTTAAAGTTTTGTGCAAACAAGTCAGGATGGAGGCTGAATAGAGGGGCCATTTAAAAGAGCTCCTAGTTTAGCACTCAGATCTCTGGATGAACGTGGGTGGTGCTGTGGGTTAAACCACAGAGCCTAGGACTTGCTAATCAGAAGGTTGGCGTTCAAATCCCCGCGATGGGGTGAGCTCCTGTTGCTCGGTCCCTGCTCCTGCCAACCTAGCAGTTTGAAAGCACGTCAAAGTGCAAGTAGATAAATAGGTACCACTCTGGCGGGAATGTAACCGGCGTTTCTGTGTGCTGCTCTGGTTCGCCAGAAGCAGCTTAGTCATGCTGGCCACATGACCCGGAAGCTGTACACCGGCTCCCTCGGCCAATAAAGCGAGATGAGCACCGCAACCCCAGAGTCGGCCATGACTGGACCTAGTGGTCAGGGGTCCCTTTACCTTTACCTTTACTCTGGATGAACGGAGGGTGCTTTCAGACTGTTGCTGTTTTCAGGTGAGATTCAGTCACTTCCTGACAAAAAGATTAGACTTTTTGCAATAATGAGAGTTGTGGGAAATGGACTGGAAACGGTGAGAAAACCCTTGTTTCGATGCCACATCATCTAAGCTCCCCAACATACAAATTAGAATGGATCTCGTTAAACAGCCAACGTCGTGCGATCTCACTGCAAATAAATAGCCAACATCGTCTAACCTCCCTGAAAATGAATCAGGATCAATGCTCAAGAAACTGGTCACCTGGAGGCACCAACAATCCTTCTATGCTACGCCAGGTTTTGTAGTTCTTATTTATTTTCCTACACCCTGTACAAATTACCTTTAAGGACAAGGACTCTCAAGGTAGCACACATTTTTTAATAATTAAATGATGTAATAAAAGCACGTTGAAAACTACTGAAAACAGCTGCAAAATAAAAGAGTTAAAAACCAGCAACAGATAAACACATACTTGGCTTTAGCTTTTCGGAACACGGTGAACATGGTGATATGAGGCTTTTCCTATTTTGGAAATATTTTTTCGCTGCTTATCTGTATGTCTGAATTCTTACAGCTAGTCGGAAAAGTCATTTGGCTTTCTGTAAACAAAGTGGAGCTCTTTGGTTTATATTCTTGTGCCCAAGTTGCCACCTTTACATCCTGGCTGTGCTCCTCCTCCTCTAACAGCAGACAGAGCAATACAAATAATTTAGGCAGGGGAGTTTTTTCCTAGCAGGGAGATAATGTGTTACCTGCTTAATTACATCATGGTTGCCATTGCTTAAGACAGAATGCTTTGTTGGCAACCCTACATTTATATAAACCAAATATAATAAACATATTGAAGCAGTTCATATAAAAAGCAGTAACATAAGCATGCCTATATTATAGTTCTTCAAAGAGGAACATTAACAGTGCAATCCTAACCTAATGTCTACTCAAAAGTACCGTATTTTTTGCACCATAACACTCACTTTTTTCCTCCTAGAAAGTAAGAGGAAATGTCTGTGCGTGTTATGGAGGGAATGCCTACGGGTGGCATGCCTACGGATTTTCCTCCTCTAAAAACTACATGCGTGTTATGGTCGGGTGCGTGTTATAGAGTGAAAAATACGGTAAGTCCTATTGAATCCAGAGAGCTTACTTCCGGTCAAGCAGGGTAGAGAATGCAGCCTTAAACACTACACTGTGTTTTAAAGTGTTCCAGTTATTCAACAGACATTTAAAGCACATGACTTCCCCCGACAGAATCCTGCGAACTTTAGTTTCCTCGCAGAACTAGAGTTTCCAACACTTTGAACAAACTACAGTTCCCAGAATTGTTTGAGAGAAGTCTTCTGCTTTAAATTTTTGGTGTGGATCTGTCCTTAATTTATTGAGAGGAATGAATTTATTGAGTTGTGGCAAACCTGGTGCCTTGTGAACTCTCACTCTGCAATGCGCTTGAGAGCCGCAGGAGATTACATTGAGCTCAGGTGGGAAAACTGGCCTGCTCAGAATCCAGAGTTTGTCAGCTGACTCTGGAGTAGCACAAAGCAAACTTCCTGTAGACGGTAAAGAATCCACCAGGTTCCTGTTCAGTACTTTTCCTTTGGAGATAGGAATAAAGTCGTTTGCTTGCCCACATATCTCATCCAGAAAACACCTTTGAATTCCAGCTGCAGAGGACTTACCTGTCTCTCCAGGTAGGTCAAGGGCTTCTCTCCTACTTTACAGGAGTTTAAAGAAGCTGTGGATTTTGTTTCGAGGTGGACTGACAAGTGTGTGTGTGTATGTTGGAGGAGAGAGAAATTCAGAGCAATAAGAATGTGTAGTGTGCTCAAAACCCATGAAGCCATGCTTAATAGTTTGTTTTGTTTCTAAAAAAGCAGTAAGTGCTGCATTCTGGCATCCAAGAAATCTATCCCCTTTGGGTGTGGAGGAATTACATCAGCCTTCCCCAACCTGGTGCTCTCCAGATGTTTTGGACCGCAGTGCCCACCAGCCCTCGGGCAGGGATGATGGGAACAACAGGCTAAAACATCTGGAAACTGCCAGGTTGAGCGCCGGCTGCATTAAACACTCAGATGTGAAGGTAGCAGCCAGGCTGTTTAGAAGCGAGGGGAAAGCACACCTTTCAGCTGGCTGGCTGCTGCAAACAGCGGGAATTAGTGGCTGTTTTTATCTCCACACTCCTGTGTTTCCTTGAACGCTTAACAAACCTGCTGGGTAAGAAAAAAAAACTTTTGTGGACCACTGCCTGCTCTGTCAAGATGCAGTCTTAAAGGTGCCAGTGGACTCTTTGGGGTTTTCTTTTCACTGCAGGAAAACCAGATCATTCTGTTCTTCTGTGTACATGGCCTTTCATTAAAGTCCTGGCCCATCTAGCTTAGTATTGTCTACACTGACTGGCAGCAGCAACTCTCCAGAGTTTCAGACAGGGGACATTCCCCGCCCTACCTAGGACCTTCTGCATGCAAAGCAGATGCTCTACCATTCAGCTACCGTCCTTCCCCTAAAAATGAATTAAGATCCTAGTCCTTATGGTTTTAAAAGTGGCAGAGCGTGCAGGGCAGATGCTCTACTACTGAGCTACAACTCATACTCCTCCAGTGTCTTCAACAGATGCACGGCATCCAGAAATATAGCTGGCAAAGCTTTCCCTGGTATGGTGATAAAGTAATGGGGAAAGATTCAGCTGTTACACTTACTTTATGATAATCTGCCCATGGCCAGAGGCAGGAGGCAGAGGGGCAATGGTCGGTGAAACCCCGCCACCACTTACAGTTTACATCACTCTTAACTTCTTCCTCATTCCTGTCAAGGCTGATGAACTCTGAGGCTGCCCATCTGATGAGATGCTTGCAGCAGATCCATAAGGTAAGGCTATTGGTGGCAATTAGCCACAATGTTCTCATAACTATAATTAAGGGACCCTGCACTTCTGAATTTGCTAGTACGCTACCGTCCCAGGTATGGTGACTGATCTGCCACTACAAGCAGAGGCGTATCTTCTCCCCCACCCTGTGGAAATAAGTTGGTGCCCACCAACTGCTTCGGGCAACTATTTATTCAATTGATTAACTGCTTTCTGCATAAAGAGCCTCTTTAGAACACAAAGCATAAAGTCAGGTGAAAATACCAATACATCACAATAAAATCCATAGAATAACCTTCAGAAGAGACCCAGTTAAACCAGTGGCGTAGCGTGGGGGTGCAGGGGGGGCCAGCCGCACCGGGCACAACATCTGGGGGTTAGGGTTAGGGGGCGCAAATCCACGGGTTAGGGGGCGCAAATTACTTGCCTTGCCCCGGGTGCTGACAACCCACGCTACGCCACTGAGTTAAACAACAGCAAAACCCTATAATTAATAAACAGCACCATCGTCATCTGTGCAGACTGGGGTTGATGGAAGTTGTAGTCCAAAACAATGGGGGGGAGGGACACAGCTGGAGGTATGGTATGCAGGTAGCACTGTGGTCTAAACCACTGAGCCTCTTGAGCTTGCCAATTGGAAGGTCGGCGGTTGAAATCCCAGTGATGGGGTGAGCTCCCGTTGCTCTGTCCCAGCTCCTGCCAACCTAGCGG
Organism: Podarcis bocagei; assembly: GCF_964188305.1. Classification (NCBI taxonomy): domain Eukaryota; kingdom Metazoa; phylum Chordata; class Lepidosauria; order Squamata; family Lacertidae; genus Podarcis; species Podarcis bocagei. The sequence continues at coordinate 19,543,741 of NC_138142.1, read as the reverse complement.
TTTGAAAGGACACCAGTGCAAGTAGATAAATAGGTTCCGGTAATTGGCATTTCCATGCGCTCTGGTTTCCGTCATGGTGTCCCATTGCGCCAGAAGCGATTTAATCCTGCTGCCCACATGACCCAGAAAGCTGTCTGTGGACAAATGCCAGCTCCCTTGGCCTGAAGACGAGATGAGTGCTGCAACACAATAATAATAATAATAATAATAATAATAATAATAATAATAATAATAATAATAATACCCCGTCCATCTGGCTGGGCCCCCCCAGCCACTCTGGGCGGCTTCCAACAAAACACTAAAATACAATAACCTATTAAACATTAAAAGCTTCCCTAAACAGGGCTGCCTTTAGATGTCTTCTAAAAGTTTGTAGTTATTTTTCTCTTTAACATCTGGCGGGAGGGTGTTCCACAGGGCGGGTACCACTACCGAGAAGGCCCTCTGCCTGGTTCCCTGTAACTTGGCTTCTTGCAGCGAGGGAACCGCCAGAAGGCCCTCGGTGCTGGACCTCAGTGTCCGGGCTGAACGATGGGGGTGGAGACGCTCCTTCAGATATACTGGGCCAAGGCCGTTTAGGGCTTTAAAGGTCAGCACCAACACTTTGAATTGTGATCGGAAACGTACTGGGAGCCAATGTAGGTCTTTCAAGACCGGTGTTATGTGGTCTTGGCGGCCGCCTCCAGTCACCAGTCTAGCTGCCACATTATGGTTCCAGTAGTAGATAGGTAGCCGTGTTGGTCTGCCATAGTCAAAATAAAAAAATTCCTTCCAGTAGCACCTTAAAGACCAACTCTCTCAGCTCTCTCAGCTATCTGCCAATCTCCCATTCGCACCCTCCCTTCTGAGTAACACCCCTCCCCACCTTCCCACTATATAGAAGGATCTGGCAACTTCTGTTTCAGTGTATCTGAAGAAGTGTGCATGCACACGAAAGCTCATACCAAGAACTAACTTAGTTGGTCTTTAAGGTGCTACTGGAAGGAATTTTTTTATTTTGCCACATTATGGATTAGTTGTAATTTCCGGGTCACCTCCAAAGGTAGCCCCACGTAGAGCGCATTGCAGTAGTCCAAGTGGGAGATAACCAGATCATGTACCACTCTGGCGAGACAGTCCGCGGGCAGGTAGGGTGAGGCCATAGACGCCTTTGACTGGACTTAACCATCCAGGGGTCCTTTTTACATTTTAGCCTGGTGTGGGCAGTTTTGAGCCTTTCTTCTCTCCTATTCTTACAAGTTAAACCTATGCCCTGTTTTGCGTTCCTTGTTCCTGTCCTTTGTCACTTTCTCCACTCCTTCAGTCTTCTGGGACAAAAAAACCCCTTTCAAATGCTGATTGCGGGATTATTATTTTTTTACTGCCTGGCGGTGTGTTTGGCATCTTCCCCCCTCTGCTGGTTGAACTTAGTCATTGCACCGGCATATGTGGGTCAGCCCTTTGATTCGTTTCAATTCTCTTGGGGACTCAGCGCCTTTCAAAGAAGTGTGCTTTATGTGTTGCATAACTTTGGTTTTTGCTCCCGGGTTCCCAGTGTGTTGTTTTTCCTTCTCTGTGGCAAGCGTCAAGTCTGGAGGGAGAGAAGGCACTCATCATCTTATATAGGAACCAACGGATTGGAGAAATAGTAATTTTTGGTGTGCTTGAAGCCCTAAGAGAGGATTTTTTAAAAGCCTCCCTCAAATCTCTCTTTAATTCTTGCACATTCAACAGATGCAGCCAGGACAAAACTGGTTTCCCAACTCTTCTTTGCCTAAAAATTTGCTCTTCCCAAAACCAGTTTCTGAATGATTGGCTGGACCAGGCCCTGAATGTGGCCCTGAAGTCCTGTTGTGTGTTTTTTTTAAAAAGTTAAATCTTTTTGTTGTTGTTGTTAACTTTGTTTGTGTTAAATATGTATTCTGTAGTTGACCACCTTTGTAATGTTTTATTTTGAAATATTTAGGATAATATTTTAAAAAGGTAAAGGGACCCCTGACCATTAGGTCCAGTCGTGGCCGACTCTGGGGTTGCGGCGCTCATCTCGCTTTATTGGCTGAGGGAGCCGGCATACAGCTTCCGGGTCATGTGGCCAGCATGAGTAAGCCACTTCTGGCGAACCAGAGCAGCACACGGAAACGCCATTTACCTTCCCGCCGGAGTGGTACCTATTTATCTACTTGCACTTTGACGTGCTTTTGAACTGCTAGGTTGGCAGGAGCAGGGAACGAGCAATGGGAGCTCACCCTGTCTCGGGGATTCGAACCGCCAACCTTCTGATCTGCAAGTCCTGGGTTCTGTTGTTTTCACTGTATACTCTTTATTTGACTTTCTTCAGAAATGTTTGATACTGGATTGTTTTACAGTATTGATATTTTAATATGCTGTAAACCACACACACACACACACACACACACACACACACACATATATGAGAGACAATAATAATAATAATAATAATAATAATAATAATAATAATAATAATATGGCCCTTGAGACTCTCCCCAGGACACACCCTGCCCCATGAACAATCTGTCTAATGTTGAACCTGACCATTGGTCCATCTAGCTGAATCATCCTGATTGGCAGCGGTTTTCCTTTCCAGGAGATCAAGATCCTTCTGATCACTTGCTTCCTGAGATCCCTTCAACTGGAGGTACCACAGACTAAACATGGTGTGGTCTGTAGTGCAGGCTGCTTCTCCCTCTTTGAATGCTTGGGTTTAGTTAATGCTGCACAGTCTGTAAAGCCTTGAAGGCTCCTGTGAGCACACAGGGATGCACCAGAATTTCCAGGCTCAGCACACCTGTGAAACTCGAAGCCTCTTCATCTGGACTCTCCATAGGACACACAAACACCTGCTCTGCAAACTCCTTGAGTGTTTTCGTCTGGCTGCAACGGGCATTTGAATTCTGATAATGCTTCTTGCTTGACTGAATAGAGGATGGAGGAGGGTGTCTGAGAGTGCAGAAACTAGCTCGCTTTACAAAGTGGGGAAAAACCTTCATTGCTTTCCCTACTTTTGGCAAAGCTTCTAGCCCTCAAGGCAGTTGCCTTAAGGGAATGAGGCAGATTTAACTTTTCTTAGAGAAAAGTGCCCCTAAATTGCTTCCAGGCAATCCTCTCTACTGAGGGTTCATTCTGACTTTTTGGTGGGGTGGTTATAAGATGTTGCACCAAGCAATTCTTGCCCCGTGCTTTTTCCGCGTATTTCCCCATCACTTTCCTTACTGCAAAAAGTGTGATTTTTATTTTGCGGGAGAAGAGAGTTTGGTGCACCAGAGTCTACTTCAGTAGCACAAGCTGAATCTGCTGATATGCTTGTTCGATCCACTGCTAAAGCAGCAGCTGTCTGGAAGCACCCGAAATAAAGGAAGAGGAGGCAGGAGTAGGGTATTAGCATGTGTGCCTAAGGGCTGAAACTGCCACTTTTATTTTGGGGAGAAAAAAAGAAAAAAGAAAGAAACCTTTATTTTTAAAGATGCCAAAGCGTCATGCAGTAGCTAGCAAGCTTCTGAGTCCAGCAGAACTTTTCATCGGGTTGGATATTAAGCAATGCAGGAATGAGGGAGAAAGCTGACTTTCTATTGAAACTACAATGTCTGCATGGTTCAAAAGCTCACTTTTGTCACATTGTCTTAGGAGTGTTGCTGTTTGGATTGCTGTGATGTCTGCCTGCGTTTCAGAGTTTGCTGTTGCTAGTGATCCAGCTCTGGTGTGCAGAGATGAACATACCAAGGACTTTGGTTGCAGTATCTCTCTCCCTCTTTCCCCTGTAGGTATTCAGCAATGCCAATGAAATCCTCGCAGGCATCAGTCAGCCATCTGTGTGCAGCGAGGTGCTGCTGTCTGCACCAGGGACTGCATATATCCTGGGTATGGTATGGATTTGTGCCTATAAAAAAAAGGCCCAGTGTCACAACCTCTACTGCCTATTGGTCTCCCTTTCCGGAACTTGGGGGGGGGGGCTGTTCAGTGAAGCTGACTATTAGAAGATTTGAGACAGACAAAAGGCAGTAGTTCTTCACACAATTATGGAACTCGCTGCCACGGGAGGCAGTGGGGGCCGAGAAACTTGGATAGCTTTAAAAAAAATTAGACAAATTCATGGAAAAGGCTAACAAATGGCTATGCTCTGCCTTCATGGTTGGAGACAATGAATAACAGCTGCTGGAAAGCTCAGGAGCAGTGATGTAGCGTGGGTTGCCAAGGCCCGGGGCCACGTGGAAGGAAGGAAGGAAGGGAAATGGATGGAAAAGGATGGAATACGCATTCAAATTCAGCTGCATTCGCACCACCCAGGAGATTGCAGCTGTAGAAATAAGAAGACTCATTTTCATTGACCGGAGAGGTCACTTCCTGGTTCACATGGAGAAGCTATTTTCATTAGACCCCAGCTAGGGAAGTACACAGCTGTAAGAAGAAGAAAAAAGCTCAAGACTCTTGAGCTTGCTGATCAGAAGGTTGGTGGTTTGAATCCCTGCGACGGAGTGAGCTTCCGTTGCTCTGTCCCAGCTCCTGCCAACCTAGCAGTTTGAAAGCACACCAGTGCAAGTAGATAAATAGGTACCGCTGCGGCAGGAAGGTAAACGACGTTTCCATGCGCTCCGGTTTATGTCACGGTATCCATTCCGCCAGAAGCGGTTTAGTCATGTTGGCCACATGACCTGGAAAGCTGTCTGCAGACAAACACTGACTCCCTAGGCCTGAAAGCGAGCTGAGTGCCGCAACCCCATAGTTGCCTTTGACTGGACTTAACCGTCCAGGGGTCCTTTGCCTTTCTGCACAGCTGTATTGAGACAGCACCAGGTGATGAAATTTTGCTCCCCTAACAAATTTGCAACCGCTCCTGTAGCCACTCCCCAATGCTACACCGCTGCACAGGAGGAGAGGGTTCTTGTGGTCCTACTTGTGGGCATCCCATAATGGGCATCTGGTTGCCCATTGTGAGAGCAGGATGCTAGCCTAGATGAACCACTGGCAGCCTAAATTTGCCGATAGGCAAGCTGGATCTTACCCACAAAACAGTGGACTTTGGGAAGTGGCTGTTGCAGCAAGGCTTGCAATATGTGACCTGAACCCTCAGAGGTGATATCCTCCCTCGCTAATTCTTTTCTAAGTAACTCCACTCCACTGGTTTATGCTTGTGCACGTGCAAATCTATATCCCAACAGCTGCAGAGGACGACTTTCCTTGCTGTTTCTTTTTTTGCATCCAGGGTTGTCGGAAGTGTACCGGGTCTCCAAGCGCTTGGAAGAAGGGATGAAGGCTCGGAAAGCAGAGAGCGAAGCCCTGCTGCATTGTCTGCGCAAGGTGGATCTGGCCTGGAACAACCTCCTGTCCTTTCTCGCCTTTGGCCATTCTGTATTCCAGATGCTGGTAAGGACGTCTTGGGACACGGGTGGCGTTGTGGGTTAAATCACAGAGCCTAGGACTTGCCAATCAGAAGGTTGGCAGTTCGAATCCGCACGACGGGGTGAGCTCCTGTTGCTCAGTCCCTGCTCCTGCCCACCTAGCAGTTCGAAAGCACATCAAAGTGCAAGTAGATAAATAGGTACCAGTCCGGCAGGAAGGTAAATGGCGGTTCCGTGTGCTGCTCTGGTTCGCCATAAGCAGCTTAGTCATGCTGGCCACATGACCCAGAAGCTGTATGCCGGCTCCCTTGGCCAATAAAGCGAGATGAGCGCCGCAACTCCAGAGTCGGCCACGACTGGACCTAATGGTCAGGGGTCCCTTTACCTTTGCCTTTAAGGACGTCTTAGTGGATACATGAAGAACACCTGGAGGCAAGGGCTGGCACTGACCCCACCTCTCCCTCTGCTTGGCTTATTTGGTGGGTTTCTCTCTGATGACAGCTTGTTTACATAACCTCAAAAAATTCTCCAATTAAAACAGGGACGTCCTAAGGAACAGCAGGACATTCTGGGATCCAGTCAGAAACTGGGATGGCTTTTGTAAACCCGGGACTGTCAAAACTGGGACACTTGGAGGGTCTGTATTTATTTGACCTGCTGAGGCTTGGTCAATGGCACTCTGGGAAATGGTGTCATCATTCCAGCGGTGAAATAAGCAGCAGCTTATTTATTTGTCCCTTAGGAAGATAGAAAGCTGTCAAACAGAACTGGGTCATCTAGCTCAGGAATGTCCACACCATCAGATCATTCTGTTCTTCTGGGTACATGGCCTTTCATTAAAGTACTGGTCCGTCTAGCTCAGTATTGTCCACACTGACTGGCAGCGGCTCTCCAGGATTTCAGGCAAGGGGACATTCCCAATCCAACCTGGAAATTCTGAGATTGAACCCAGGACCTTCTGCATCCAAAGCAGGTGTCCTGCCACTGAGCTACAGCCATTCACTGTGCTGAATCAGACTCTTGGTCCATTGAGCTCAGTGCTGCCTACACTGACTGGCAGCAGCTCTCTGGGGTTTCAGGCAGGGAGTCTTTCCCAGTCCTACCTGGAGATGGTGGGGATTGAACCCGGGACCTTCTGCATGCAAAGCAAGTGCTCAACCACTGAGCTACAACCTTCTTCACCATCTCTCTCAGCATTGCTTACTCTGACTGGCAGTGTGCCTCTTCAGAGTTCTGAAGAGCTGTTCGACAGTGGAATTTGCTGCCAAGGAGTGTGGTGGAGTCTCCTTCTTTGGAGGTCTTCAAGCAGAGGCTTGACAACCATATGTCAGGAGTGCTCTGATGGTGTTTCCTGCCTGGCAGGGGGTTGGACTCGATGGCCCTTGTGGTCTCTTCCAACTCTATGATTCTATGATCCTTGACCAAGTGCCTGGGTTGCTGATTTGGCCTTTGGGGGAGAGAAAGCCAGGTTCTGACACTTTGGGTGCCCCCCTACCGTGTTGACTTTGCTTACAGAATGTTAACCTGCTGGAGCCGTCTGGTGAAAGTGACTCTCGCTTGTCCGCTTCTGACCTAGCACCCGAACCAGTCTGTGGGGTTTGCCTAACTGAGGTGAAGCGGGAGCCCCAGGTGAACTTATTCATTTTCTAATTTGTTTCACACATGGAATGGGGAATCTGTGGTCCTCTAGATGCTGGTGTTAAAAGTGCCAGACTAGGGACTCAAGAGAGCAGGGTTTGAATCCCCACTCAGCCATGAAGCTTGGGCCAATTGCTGCCTTTCAGCCAAACTACCTCACAGGGTTGTTGTGGGGATTAAGTGAGGAGTACCTTGTACTGTACACTGCCTTGAGCTCCTTAGGAAAAACGGTTGGGATGTGATTATAAATAAGCATGTCTATTCTTATCACCGTCACGACTACTACTATTTGGTAGTAGTATTTTAGTTGCTTGTTATCCAAATGTAAGGGACGCGGGAGGCACTGTGGTGTAAACCACTGAGCCGCTTGGGCTCACCGATCAGAAGGTTGGCGGTTTGAATCCCCACAATGGAGCGAGCTCCCGCTGCTCTGTCCCAGCTCCTGCCAACCTAGCAGTTCGAAAGCACGCAAGTGCAAGTAGATAAATAGGTACCACTGCAGCGGGAAGGTAAACGGTGTTTCCGTGAGCTCTGGTTTCCGTCACAGTGTCCCACTGTGCCAGAAGCAGTTTAGTCATGCCGGCCATGTGACCTTTAAAGCTGTCTGTGGACAAACACTGGCTCCCTTGGCCTGAAAGCGAGATGAGCGCCACAACCCCATAGTCGCCTTTGACCATCCAGGGATCCTTTACCTTTATCCAGATTTTAAAATGACCATAATAGTTGTCGTTAAATTTATTGCCTTCCCTTCACTGGCAGGTCCCAGGGTGGGTTACATCAGCTTAAAATGCAGAATTAAGAACTGTTGAAACATCACAGTCAGAGGAATACGGTGGGTCCTGAAAACTCACATCTCAGGTGTTCAAGGCTTGTTTAAAGAAGAACATTTTCAGCGTTTATTGAAAGCTGGAGAATGAAGATGCCAGGCACACTTCTGTGGGGTACAAAACAGAAGCATGAAAACAGAAGAACACCCTTAACAGCCACAATAAGCTTTGGCAGCACATCTTAGTCTATGAGATGCCTAGGGGAAAACACAATTCTGTAACTGGCGTTGAAAAGATCTTGCCAGGGAACTGCCATCAGAGGCACGGGAGAAGGAGAGGGTCTCTGATTCTGCAGGGGAAGGTCCCAGCGCTAGGGGGAGACTCAGCTGGGAAAGAGGGGAAGAGAATGAGTGTAACACCAGGGATCCAGGAGAGCAACGGGATAGGGAGGTGCAGGGGCTCCAGGACTCTTCTTTGGAAGTTAGTGAGGAGAGCCCAAGCACCCCGCTGCCCACGCCCACCCTGCGCAGGAGACTCCCGCGCAGTGAGAGGCGGAGACGATTGGGCGTCAAACAACTCTTATGTTGGCAACGCTTTAAGAAACGCCCACAGACAGATTCTACGAGTGACTAAGGGCAGCCACGCTGAGATGGGCTGTGCAGTCCGGAGGGTTTAACCAGGCAATCTAATGCTCAAACGGAGCAGGATTACGCACGAGTAACTCCCAGCCATTATAGATCTTAATGAAGGTTTCAGGTGGATCACACTGGGAAGGGTATCCTGCAGACAGGGAGCCATGACCAAAAAGGCCTTATTTATTTTTCTTTGCCTTCTCAGGTGAGTTCTGGAAACTCAGATCCTATTATGTATGAAGGTAACTGTTATCATGCCAGCTGCGCCAATTTCTGGCTGAACTGTGTGGATGCCACTTTGCCAGGAGGGACGTGATTCTTTTTTCTCTCCCCCCCCCAACTTTCTGAATGTACTCCAGTCGTCAGTTTCTTTGGAGGTTGAGAAGATCTGGAGACACAAACAGAGACTTTTGGAAGGCTACAGAATCATCTTCCAAGGTTTCATTTGTGGTGGGAAGTATCTTTGGAGAGACAAAACAAGATTGCGTGAAACCAGACTTGTACTTTTCTGTTCATCAAAACAATCTTGTTTTTTAGGATGCTTTAAAATGTGCCCAGGAACAACCTGTTTTCTAATTTATTTCGAGCACTTCTCTATCTGTATTCTGTGGTTTGCATCCAGACTAAATCAGTGGTGGTTCATCTATGTGAGCATCAGTGAGCACAGAATCTTTTTGCACGATTGATGTTGTTGGTGAAGCTTCTACCTCAAGTGACAGCTTTTTGGATCTGCTGTGACTTTTTCTGCCCACCCAACCAAACGTCTGCTAGATGTTTTGGACTACAATATATAATTCGGTATTTGAAAGATTGGTATTAGTAATTGTATTATAATTTGGTATTGTTATAATGAGGCTGTTATTGGATGGTAATTGAAAATGAATAACAATTATTATCAGCCTGGTGACCACCAGAAGTTTTACACTACAACTCCCTTCAGCTCCAGAACCATGCTGGCTGAGAGTGATGGGAATTGTACTGTAGTTTAAAACTTCTGGTGGTCACCAGGCCGGACTAGGGCTTAGCAGTGTGAGACCTGACCCGGGCAGCCACGATTTACATCCCTGGTATCTTTGCTCCATTGCCAATTGTATGCCATCTTACTTTGGTCCGACTGAATTGAATTAGCCTTGCCCTTGAGTAAGTACGTAGCATGACATTTGCAACCAGTATCGCCAAATAAAGTCTTAATGCAGGTCTGTAGCCTGAAATAAGGTGAGGGTAAAGAGGCCTAAGGAAATACTGTAAAATGCAAGCAGTCTTTTATTTTACTAATTAAACATATTGTTCAATTCTATTAATATAGGTGCTCTGTGTGCAAGTCAATTGATGAACCTAATACTAGTTCTGCTGGCTTGCCTGCCTGCCTGTGTGCTCTTGCTGGGCAGCTCCCTGCCAAGCCACACAGATCAAGGAAGGAAGGAAGGAAGGAAGGAAGGAAGGAAGGAAGGAAGGAAGGAAGGAAGTGGGTAAAGGAGGAATGGGCAGCCAGGCAGGGGACAGACATGCTGCACACTCACATGTGCCCCCTTGCTTCTCTGGGAGGCAAGCCAGAAACAGAGGGTGGCGCCCGGCTGGGGGGAGGCGGCAGACTGAGGGAGGGAGGGAAGCAGGAAGGGGGGCAGGGGAATATTGAGGGTGCTGTGCTCCCAGAAGAAAATGAAAGGTAAAAAAGATCTTTTCAATGCCAGTTAGAGAATTGTGTTTTCCCCATGGCATCTCATAGACTAAGATGTGCTGTCAAAGCTTATTGCAGCTGTTAAGGGTGTTCTTCTGTTTTCATGCTGCAATGCATTTGTGCCCCACAGAAGTGTGCCTGGCACCTTCATTCTTCAGCTTTCAGTAAACACTGAAAAAGGCACGCGGGTGGCGCTGTGGGTTAAACCACAGAGCCTAGGACTTGCTGATCAGAAGGTCAGCGGTACGAATCCCCATGATGGGGTGAGTTCCCGTTGCTCGGTCCCTGCTCCTGCCCACCTAGCAGTTCGAAAGCATGTCCAAGTGCAAGTAGATAAATAGGTACCACTCCGGCGGGAAGGTAAACAGCATTTCAGTGTGCTGCTCTGGTTCGCCAGAAGCGGCTTAGTCATGCTGGCCACATGACCTGGAAGCTGTCTGTGGACAAACGCCGGCTCCCTTGGCCAATAAAGCGAGATGAGCGCTGCAACCTTAGAGTCGGTCACGACTGGACTTAATGGTCAGGGGTCCCTTTACCTTTACCTTTAAACACTGAAAATGCTCCTCTTTAAACAAGCCTTGAACACCTGAGATGTGGGTTTTCAGGACCCACCGTATTCCTCTGACTGTAATGTTTCAACAGTTTTTAATTCTGCATTTTAAGCTGATGTAACCCACCCTGGGACCTGCCAGTGAAGGGAAGGCAATAAATTTAACAACTACAACTATTATGGTCATTTTTTAATGTGGATAAAGGTAAAGGTAAAGGACCGCTGGATGGTTAAGTCCAGTCAAAGGCAACTATGGGGTTGCGGCGCTCATCTCGCTTTCAGTCTGAGGGAGCCGGCGTTTCTCCACAGACAGCTTTCCGGGTCATGTGGGCAGCAGGACTAAACCGCTTCTGGCGCAACGGGACACTGTGATGGAAACCAGAGTGCACGGAAACACCGTTTACCTTCCTGCCACAGCGGTACTTATTTATCTACTTGCACTGGTGTGCTTTCGAACTGCTAGGTTGGCAGGAGCTGGGACAGAGCAGCAGGAACTCACTCCGTTGTGGGGATTCGAACCACCGACCTTATGATTGGGAAGCCCAAGAGGCTCAGTGGTTTTAGACCACAGAGCCACCTGCATCCTTCAGAAGAAAATTACTGAGTAGGGGGCAAGGGACCCCGGCCCCCTAGAGTTGGCACCTATGTGGTCTGGTAACCCTAGGCACTACAGTCCTGCTTTGCTGCAACATTGGGTGTTTCCCAACGGAAAAGCTCTCCCTCTTCACTGAAGGCTTTGCTATTTTGGAACGAGACACAAAGGAGTCACAAACTGAGCTTGCCTATGGTTTGCTTGTTTTTTCATTTTTTTGTTGCTTTTATGTATAGAAAAGAAAAAGGCACACACATACACACAGAGCATCCCCTTATCGACAATCCCACCCCCTTCTTCTTCATCAGGCAATAGGGTTCTGCACTGGACAGAGTTGGGCAAAATTTCACACTTAGTAAATATAGCGTCGGGGTTCGTTAAGCTCCGCTGAGCCCCCTTCTCCCGGAGGGTGCGAGTTCTGTAATTGTCACAAGGCTATCATGACCCTGACTTCGTTTTCGTAGAGGTCAGGAATCACCCCCAGCGGGGACTGGACCATCTTGACGCTGGTTTTTCCAAAGAGTTTCTGCTCGTATTGGATGAGCTGCTGCCAAAAGCCGTTGTTGGGCCGGACGATGGGCCGGCAGCACTTGACCCAGGTGTGGGCGTTTGCCAGAGACATCGAGTGGTACTTCATCAGATAGGCGATGCACAGGGCGGCGGATCGGCTGACGCCCGCAGCGCAGTGCACTAGCGTCCGGCCTTGGTTTGATTCCACGGCGCGGATCTTATCGGCTACGGGGTCGAAGAAGTCCAAAAGGCGGGACGAGGGGCAGTCTGTTATGGGGACGTGGATGTAGTAAATGTCTGGGAAGTAAGTGTTGACCACCTCCACCGAAACGTTGATAACTGTGGTGATCTGGTTGGCATAGAGGAAGAGTTTGTTGTTGGCGGCCTCGCCATTACTGAGGAACAGGCTGTTTGTGATCCGGGAAAGGCCGTAGACAGACGGGTGCCTGAGTATGATAGGGATGGTTCCAAACACTGCATTCATCAAGGCGAACTTTAGACATCAGCTACGACAGGAAGCATCATTCTTGCTCGCTATGCTTTAGGGAGGCAAATGAGGCTTCCGGTTAGACAATGAGGAAAAAGGAACCAGAAGCTTTGCTCTTGGGAATTATAGGGACAGAAATACCTAGATTGTATAGAAACTTATTCATGTATGCGGCTACAGCGGCAAGAATGTTACTTGCCCAAGAATGGAAAGAAGAAGTCCCAGCAAAGGAAGAATGGATACAAAAACTTATGGAATATACAGCAATGGCAAAACTGAGCGGAAGAGTAAGAAAGCAAGATAACAAGCTTTTTATAAAAGAATGGAAATAGTTTATTGAATATTTACAGATATAGTGGTACCTCGGGTTAAGTACTTAATTCGTTCCGCAGGTCCGTTCTTAACCTGAAACTGTTCTTAACCTGAAGCACCACTTTAGCTAATGGGGCCTCCTGCTGCTGCCGTGCCGCCAGAGCACGATTTCTGTTCTTATCCTGAAGCAAAGTTCTTAACCCGAGGTACTATTTCTGGGTTATTGGAGTCTGTAACCTGAAGAATATCTAACCTGAAGTGTATGTACATTGTAAACAGATAAAAACACTGGCAGGATTATCATACTAACCTGCAGTTTCATAAGAGTATACAGTGGTACCTTGGTACTCAAATGGTTTGGCTCCCGAACAAATCAGCTCTCGAATGCCACAAACCCGGAAGTGAGTGTTCCGGTTTGTGAACATTTTTTGGAAGTTGAATGTCCAAACGCAGCTTCTGTGACATCCGAATGAGTGCAGGAAGCTCCTGCAGCCAATTGGAAGCTGCACCTTGGTTTTTGAATAGTTTTGGGAGTTGATCGGACTCCCGTAACGGATTAAGTTCGAGAACCAAGGTACCACTGCATATTTAAAGAAGATGAATAAATGAGCAAATTAAGTTAATTTGGATATGCAGAAGATATTAAAAATAAATTTAAGGAACTGCAGTATAAATAAATTTTAGAAAAAATAGACAATGAGGGAAAAGGCAAACTGAATGTGCAATATCCAGTAGCGGCTATCACCAGGGTTTTGGGGTTTTTTTACCTCCCAGGTAGGCGCCATCACCATTCTAAGAGAACAAGGGAGAAATTATTGGTGAGTTCCTAGCACCTCATTTTCTAGAAAAATTGTACTGGCTATTGCTCAGTGTTGGGAATTATTCATAAAGCGTTAGGATTAAAGATGTGAAGGCACTGAAGAATAAAAAAATACCTGCCAGTTTTTCTGGTTTCCCTTGCAGAGAACAGGGCTGGAGGAACCTGCAGATCTCCAAATGTTGTTGGACTACAACTCCCATCAACCCTGGCAATTAGCCCTGCTGGCTGATGGAGGTTGGAGTTCCACTCTAGAGGGATATATGCCGTTATATAAAAATCTTGCAAATCTTGCCAAAGTTACCAGGGAAAACAGCAGCACTTTGTGAGTCTTTGGCTGTACCTGTATATATTCCTGGTCAAACACCACCGGCATCTATCGTGGCCCCCAGACACACTGATTCAGGAAGTTGTTTGCTTCTTGAACATCATAGCCTTTCAATAATGTCTAAAAGGAGAAAAAGACATTGAAAACTTGGAGCTATTTCAAATGAAGTCCTTTGTAGTCAGCCCTAGCTCTCTGCACCCTTAACAAACCACAGTTCCCAGGATTCTTGGGTGGTTAGAGCCATGATGACTACTATTTTTCGCTCTATAAGATGCACTAGACCATAAGACACACCTAGTTTTTGGAGGAGGAAAATAAGAAAAAAAAATATTCTAAATACCAGAAGCCAGAACAGCAAGCGGGATCACTGTGCAGCGAAAGCAGCGATCCCTCTTGCTGTTCCTGGCTTCTGGGATAGCTGCGCAGCCTGCATTCGCTCCATAAGACGCACACAATTTCCCCTTACTTTTTAGGAGAGAAAAGTGAGTCTTATAGAGCAAAGAATACGGTATTTAAAATGGAACAATACTGCTTTAAATGTATAGTGCATAGTACAAGTAAAAGTGGGAGGGAAGGAAGACTAATGACTTGGAATATTTGTTGTATGAAAAGTTACAGCAGTAACTTACAGGATATGCACCCTTTGGAAAATGAAACAGTGAGACCACCCCAAAGCTTCTGAAGATGCAAAAGCAGGATTGTTTAGGACCACCTTGCTAGCACCGCAAGTGCAAATCCTCATGAACTGCATCCTAGTTGGATGCAACCCTTTAAAAGCATGGTTGTTATTTTGACTACCCTCGCCATCTTTGAATTTGCTCAGACCCGTACATTTGTGCATCTATGTGTATAAATTAGCACATGCAAATTTGCATCAGGAGCATTGCACCTTCTTAACTACCTAGAAATCAGCATTCTGCGATACTCTGTTTCTGTGAATTAAGTGTCAGAATTTAAGGACTCGTTTTGAGTTCAAGGTTCCAGGCTAAATGGCCCTTCTGCTCCCCTTCTCCAGGGTTTCTGGCAAGGATTTTTGCAACCCCTCCTGGAGATGCGAGGGGCTGAACTGGTGGTAAACTACTCAGCTACAACCCTTCTCCAAATCCCAAATCCTGTCAAGGCTCAGAAACTGATATGCCAGAGCAGTGAGATGGCCAAATTTGCTGAACTGCTCAGCAGGGTTGTTAAAAGAGAGAGAGAGAGAGGGAGGGAGAGAGAGAGAGAGAGAGATTGCAAAGGGCTGCAAAGGGACCCTCTCCAAACTGAGTGAATGGGCAAATATATTATCATTGGGTCTGAACAATGGTGGACTTGGTTTTTTTTCCAGATTTTAGCAGTGCCCTGTGCAATGCCAAAATTTGGTGCCCTCCTGCCTCTCGTCTTCAGCACCCTACAGCACCCTCTTGGCTAGGCGCCCAGTGCAGGTGAACTGGTCCCTCTCCTCTGAATCCTCCTCTGGATTGAATCCGCCTAGGAGCAACACTTTGGAGTTACAGCAGATAGCTAGATGAAGATGTCAACAAAATACAGTATATGTCATCTTTGAAAAAGGCAGATCCCACGCTAGGGATCATTGGGAAAGGAATTGAAAACAAAACTGCCCATGTCGTAATGCCAATATACAAATCTAGGATGTGACCATATTTAGGATAGGTAAAGGTAAAGGGACCCCTGACCATTAGGTCCAGTCGTGGCCGACTCGGGGGTTGCGGTGCTCATCTCGCTTTATTGGCCAAGGGAGCTGGCTTACAGCTTCCGGGTCATGTGGCCAGCATGATTAAGCCACTTCTGGCGAACGAGAGAAGCACAGAAACGCCATTTACCTTCCCGCCGGAGTGGGGACCAAGGAGCAGGGACCAAGCAACGGGAGCTCACTCCGTTGCGGGGATTCAAACTGCCGACCTTCCGATGGGCAAGCCCAAGAGGCTCTGTGGCTTAACCCACAGCGCCACCTGTGTCCCATATTTAGGATACTGTGTACAATTCTGGTCGTCTCCCATCAAAAAGGGCATTGTAGAGTTGGAACAGGTTCAGAAAGGACTTCTTCACACAGCACAAACTATGGAACTCCCTGCTGCAGGAGGCAGCGATGGGCACTGACTTGGACGGCTTTTGAAGAGGATCAAACAAATTCATGGGGGAGAGGGCTGTTGATGGCTACTAGCCACAATGGCTCTGCTGTGCCTCCACAGCCAGAGGCAGAAATGCTTCTGGAATACCCGCAGGAGAGTCCCCTTGGGCTCAGGTCCTGCTTTCCACTCAGGCCTCAGGTTGCCCACTGTGAGAAGAGGATGCTGGTCTAGATGGCAGGATCCGGCAGGCTCTCCTTACGCTGTTATGGCCATTCAGAGATAGACTGCCTTTGGACATGGAGGTTCTCCCCCCCCCCTCCTCATCCTTCCCTGACTTTGGGGATGGATTCTTAAGCATCGCTTCCTCCGCGCCCCACTCGCCCCACCAAAACCCCTTCTCGACCTGGCGACGGGGAGCTCTCCTTACCCACCGCCCACCCCAGACGCTTCCTGCGGTGCCCCCTCGTCCTCCTCCTCCTCCTGCTTCAGAAGCAGCGGCGGCAACGAGAAGGCATTGAGCCCTTCCAAGCCCCGGGGCCGGTTTCCAGGGCAACTCTGAACGCCCGATCCCATTGTGACCTCCGCTCCCTCCGCGGGGAGGCATTGCCCAGCCATGGCTCAGCGCAGTCCGGTCCAGTCCCCGGTTAGGGGAGGCGCCATGGAGGCGGGGAAACCCGAGGACGCCCCGCCGGCCGTGGTCACCTTCTTCCAGCCCCACGTCGGCGGCCAAGTGCTAGTGCTTTTCAGGTAAAGGGGGTGGGTGGATGGAGGGAGCGGGGCAAGCCCCCCCCCCCCCAGGGCACAGGGAGGTAGGGGAGGGGCTTCACTCGTGACACCCTCCCCCCTCAATCAGGAGTTTGCCCCGTTTTGCCTCTGAACATGTGCAGAGTTCTTTTCCTCCCTGAAAGGGGAAAATAATTTTTTTGGGCACAGGGAGGTAGGGGAGGGGCTTCACTCGTGACACCCTCCCCTTTCAATCAGGAGTTTGCCCCGTTTTGCCTCTGAACATGTGCAGAGTTCTTTTCCTCCCTGAAAGGGGAAAATAATTTTTTTGGGCACAGGGAGGTAGGGGAGGGGCTTCACTCGTGACACCCTCCCCCCTCAATCAGGAGTTTGCCCCGTTTTGCCTCTGAACATGTGCAGAGTTCTTTTCCTCCCTGAAAGGGGAAAATAATTTTTTTGGGCACAGGGAGGTAGGGGAGGGGCTTCACTCGTGACACCCTCCCCTCTCAATCAGGAGTTTGCCACCTTTTGCCTCTGAACATGTGCAGAGTTCTTTTCCTCCCTGAAAGGGGAAAATAATTTTTTTGGGGGGGTCCCTCTTTCACAAATGTAAATATTGCACAGTCCCAATGGAGGGCCCTTGAACATGTGCAGAGTTCTGCCGTTCCCTGACAGAAGAGGGAAGAGGCTTTGTTGCGTTTCCCCCCTTCGTGTCTGCATGAATTGCATTCCATGTTCAGGGGTAGCAAGACAGCCCCCAGTGACATGCCTCTGAGCATTTGCAGAGTTATTTTGCTTCAGGAGGGAAGAAGGGTTTATCTGTTGTTCCTCACATATAAAGCTTGTTTATGTGTCTCCTTTAGGGGTTGCAAGGCAGCCCCGTGGCTCAGCTTCTCTGAGAGTTTTTTCGTTGAAAGAAGAGGAAAGAGGGTTGGGGTTTTTTTGTCTTTCCACAAACATAAAGATTTATATTATGTGTATGTAAAAAATAATATTCTCTGCCTTATAGCAGTAGCTTTTGGTTAAAACAAAAAACTAGTGACCCAGAAACAGATCTCCCAACACCCTATATACTGGGCATTTTCAAAGCACTTAGCATATGCTCTTGAAATCTTTACAATAAGCATGCAATGTATATCAGTATAAATATCGTTTAGATATTGCAGAGGGCCTGAGATTAAGAAAGAAAGAAAGAAAGAAAGAAAGAAAGAAAGAAAGAAGGCCTGACTTTTCTTTAGGTCACGTGGTTAGAAAGGCAAGGTTCAAACCAGGGACTGCATGGTTTATTTAAATCTTAAAATGTTTATTTGCTCCCCCCCCCCAAAGAGGCTTACAAAAATAAGAAGGCAGCTATATCAGTGTTGCCGAAAAAGATAAAAACACATTCAAATCTTCCATAACATAATATTTCAGCCATCATCCAGCGAGCAGGAGAAAATGGCTCATGGAAAATTAACTTGCATGTGGTTCAGCCTCCTCCTAGCTCCTAGAATACACCAGTGTGAAGAGACAGTGCGGTGTAATGGTTATAGTGCCAGACTATGATGCAGGTGGCGCTGTGGGTTAAACCACAGAGCCTAGGGCTTGCCTATCAGAAGGTTGGCGGTTCGAATCCCCACGACAGAGTGAGCTCCCGTTGCTTGGTCCCTGCTCCAGCCAACCTAGCAGTTCAAAAGCACGTCAAAGTGCAAGTAGATAAATAGGTACTGCTCTGGCAGGAAGGTAAGCGGCATTTCCGTGCTCTGCTCTGGTTCGCCAGAAGCGGCTTAGTCATGCTGGCTACATGATCCGGAAACCATTAAAGCGAGATGAGCGCCACAACCCCAGAGTCGGTCACAACTGGACCTAATGGTCAGGGGTCCCTTTACCTTTACCTATGACCTGGGAGACCAGGGTTCGAATCCTCACTCAGCCACGATGAAGCTCACTGGGTGACCGCAGGCCAGTCGCTGTCTCTCAGCCTAACCTACCTCACAGGGTTGTTGTGATGGTAAAATCGGGATTAAGGAGAACCATGTGTACTACCTTGAGCTCCCTGAGGTATATAAATGTATGAAATAAAAAAGTGCTAGGCCTACAGGTGGATATTCCTAAATTGGTGGTATTTACTCCCTTAGTTTTGGAGGGAGGCAGTAGCAAATGCGGTTCTAACCAGGCGCCTTTCCCCCGTGCAGTTTGCTCAGTGGCAGCGAAGCCGTTTTAAAGAGGTTTTTACCCAAGAGTCACCTTTCTAAGGTGATCATTCGTGACAACATCAGTGTCCAGAGAGTGCACGATATCAAGGTACATTTCACTATTGAACCTCCTTACCTGAGCCTCCTGCTTGTGTTACATTTCAAATGCACAAGAGAATGTTTCTTTAGGCTGGTGAGCCAAATAACTATTGTGTATCCGGGAACTTGTTTGTATACCTCTATCTCTTTTATGTTCAAGAAGCTCCCTTTGTGTCAATGGAGGAAGAAGACATTCTTTGTGTCAATGGAGGAAGAAGGCGTTCTGTGCACACAATGTCCTTGCAAATCAACTCCATCCACAGGAATGAGCAGAGTTGTGGAGGTGGAAAGAGCTCCACATGGCTCCCGAACCAGGAATACTTTGGCTGCATTCGCACAGCGGTTTATCCCATTTCCCCAGCGCTTCCCTGTTAATTTCAGCATTCTATTTGAGCTTTCATACAACGCAAAAGCCACTTCTGGAAAACTAATGGAATACAGTGCATATTGAGCATTTTGTTTCCATGTTTTTGAGCCCCCGAAAATGTGTTTGCAGCCCCCAGTTTACCTGGAAAATTGTGGGAGTAAAGCAATGAAATTTGGGGTAGTATACTGGCATACGTCCCCCCCCCCCGCTCTTTTCATGGGGGAAATAGAAGCACACTGTATGTGGAAAGGGCGGCGGCGGAGCAGTTAATGACATTATCCAGTGACATGCACGTCTGAATGCACCCCTAGGTTACACAACTGGATTTTGTGTTCAAGCACAACAAACCCGCTTCTGACCAGGTAGAGTGGCATGAATTTCACACACAAGCTCCGATTGGCTGAGTAGTTTGTAGGGCTTTTCCTTCTGTATATTTGGTTATATGCCTCTCTTCCATGAATGGAGAAAGACAGAACCTCTCTGTTCCTTAATCCTCAGATTATGCACCGGTTTGGTTCAGCTTAGAGTGTTATTAAGACTTTTCTCTCTGGACTTTTGTCTGTGTTTATTTAAGTGACTTTGCTAACAGTTGCTTCCGATTTCTTAAAGCTCAAGCACATTGAAGAAAGCAAAAGGAAGATGGGCAGTCTCATCGACCAGATGATGAAGAAGTTTGTGCATGACCAGCAGAAGAAAATGAACCGCTGGAAGAAGGAATATGGCCACTACCAGAGAATGCTGGAGAAGATTGACCAGAGGGCCTGGCTCAAAGCCCACACCTCAACCTTTGCACTGCCGGAGCTAACAAAGGCCAAGGATGTCACAGGATGGAAAAATGTGAACCTGCCACAGCAAAACAGGCTTAGGTAACTTGAGTGACCATGAGCTAGAGGAATGGCTTCATGGTTCCACTTGGCACAGAAAATCATCATGAAAAAGACCCATGCGTCTCCCCCCCCCCCCCACAGGCTTTCCTGCTGGCTTGTCTCATTAGGATAATGGAATTAAAGTTAATACAAGGCCTTCACAGCATTCATGTGGCACAAATGTTTCTGTTGTAGGCCTTTAATTGGATTTTTTTTGATGTTCAGAGGGCTTTATGGTCTTTTTGCAGGTCCAGCCTTACCATTAGGCAAAATGCAGCAGCAGATTTAGGGTGTTATGGAAAAGTTGCAAATTGTTAGCTATTGACCAATTTATTGTTATTGTATTCTTACTGACAGGAAGGGGGTAAGGTGCCTGTGGGTTGGTTTGGATTTTTTTGCCTCAGGTGCTAAAATACCTCAGTTTGGCCTTAGATGCTTTGCAACTTGATTTGGGGTGGGAGGGGGCACCAGGCTGCTCTGCCTCAAGCGGCATAATGTCTTGGACTGTCCTGGTCTTTTGGTTCTCTACAACCTGTTACTCCCTGTTTACAGATAGTTGATTGACTAAAGCTGAGAGAGAAATAGTGACTTGCCTAAGGTGAGTCTGTGACCATGGCGGGGGGGGGGGGAGGTATTTGAACCAGCTTGTCCAGATCGATCAGATGTTTCCAAAAGAAGATGCATTTGGAAAGTGCAATGAAATGGAACATCCTGGGTCTGTGGGGTCCTTTTCTGCAGGTTGGTGTTCTGGTATGCAGCTGGCTGGCAAAATTTGCATGGCACTACACAACACCCCCATTCCCAAACACCAGTTCTATCTGCATTGCAGCCAAGGTTGTGCATAGCACACGTTGAAGGAGACAGAAGTACCTGGGTTTATTTAGTGTCTGTACCCTGCTCTTTAGTCACAAAGACTCCCATGGCAGCTTACAAACAATCAGATATAACTGTTGCTGTCTGCAGGCCTACAACGTAAAATACATGGCACACAAGGAAAGAAGTATAGGGATGGAAGAAGAAGAGAGCAGACCCAAGAGCACGTCTTAAAGTAAAAAAGTAGTTCTTATAATGACCAACTGGAAACAGTTCAGCGGCCAGAGATGCCTGATGAAGCTAGTCTTAGGAACACAGGAAGCTGCCTTATACAGAGTCAGGCCATTGGTCCATCTTGCTCAGTAATGTCTACAATGACTGGCACACACCATGAATAAATGTATACATCTGTATCATCTCTGCTTACCTGCCTTTCTTCCTTAAACTAAAACCCCTTGATGATGTAGTCTTTTCTCAATCTGCCGGACACACAAACAATTTAGCACCCTCCTCTTCATGTCATGCAGGCAGCAACAGCCCTCCAGTGGTGAGCCTCTAGGAATCCCTGAACTTGAATCCTCTTATACCACTCACATAGAGAAACTACTAATAAGTACTTCTTTTATTTATTTCTCTATGTGCAGTGGCGTAGCGTGGGTTGTCAGCACCCGGGGCAAGGCAAGTAATTTGCGCCCCCTAACCCGTGGATTTGCGCCCCCTAACCCGTGGATTTGCGCCTCCTAACCCCCAGATGTTGCGCCCGGTGCGGCCGGCCCCCCCTGCACTCCCCACGCTACGCCACTATGTGGCCAAAAGATGCTGCCAGCTATCAGCAGAGATGTCTGATGAGCTGAATAGGCAATGAATGGTGTCCTTTATGTTTACTCTAGACACCTGACTTGCAAAAGCAATAAAGATCTAATTCATTTCTGTGACATACATTTGCAAGGGATTAAGACAAGAAGATATTGCCTACATTGATCATCTGTGCTAAAGGGGCAGTCTCATATGGTAAAATTGGTCTGTACACAACTGAGTTGAGATTGTCAAGGTGAATTTTCTCATCTGACATCACAACAGGCTGATAGCAGAATGCACGTTTTTGTGTGTGCATCTCACACACCTGCACAGAAAACTGGACAGCTGACTGCCTTCCAATAATGGTTCTGTTCTCTCAGGTGCCTCCCACCAGCTTATGGATATCCTGGCTCAAGTTCGCACTAAAAGACAGCACCAGGACTGACTGCAAATTGCCTCTTAGTGCCTGACAGTTCATTCTGCTAATGCCTGTACTAGGCACAAACCCTGCCTGCAGTGTTCTTGCTAAAGACTTGTCTGTTTTCGGCATCATTCTGGGTGAAGTCTCTTCCTGTCCCTTGATCATCCAGAAAGAAAGGACCTAGGTGACTGGAGATATGGTGGCCACAACTCCTATGAGGCACCAACTCACTTGTAGGTTTGAAGTCCTATCCCCAGAACTATAATGGTTGTTGCTTCTGACTTGTCCTAGCTCCCAGTGCTCCCAGGTCAGACCTAAATGAGCATGGCAGGTGGGCCACTGTTGCTTACCAGGAGGGGCAAAGCAGTGTGCAGGTCAGCATGTGCCAAATAAAATAATAAGCAAAGTTCACTGGATAAGCCCAATGAGTCATCTAGTATAGCACCCTGTTCTCACAGTCAAGCAGAACCCAATGACAGGAGCCCTGTCCTCTCCTGTGGTGTTCACCAGCGGATATTCAGAAATATTACAGTGGTACCTCGGGTTAAGTACTTAATTTGTTCCGGAGGTCTGTTCTTAACCTGAAACTTTTCTTAACCTGAAGCACCACTTTAGCTAATGAGGCCTCCCGCTGCCGCCGCGCTGCTGGAGCCCAATTTCTGGTCTTATCCTGAAGCAAAATTCTTAACCTGAAGCACTATTTCTGGGTTAGCGGAGTGTGTAACCTGAAGTGTATGTAACCTGAAGTACCACTGTACTGTGTCTGACCATGGAGGCAGACTATAGTCATTGTGGCTAGTAGCAGTTAATAGGTTTATCCTCTATGAATCTGTCTAATCCTCTGTTAAAGACACCCGGGCTGGATGGGCTTTGCTGGCATATTTGTACTGCGACAATCTTCCTGCATCAATCCTGTAGCTGGGACTTGAGGCTCACAAGGGATGAGGCAGGCTGAGTTGGACGGATTCAGGTGGAAGTAAGCCCAGACATAACAAGTCCGGGCAGGGCAAGCCTGCTGACTCGGCCACAGCATTCTCTGGGGATCAGCAGTCAGGACCATGGATAGCTCCAGGTACATTGTGCTACCTGACCCGTAGGATGCAACCTTAGCAAAGGATTCTCTGATGAGATCCCCCAACAACATCTGTAGTGGCAGGTGTCCACATGCACATTTTAGCACACCTGTTTTGCAGAATTGTAAAACTGTGTGAGAAAATGCAGAGTCAGGTGTTGTCTGGATGGAGTGACAGTTTAGCACAGTTTAGATGTGTGTTTCATGTGTTGAAATGCTGCTTCGGAAGTCAAACGTTTCAGCTTTCAAACGCTGAAAACCCAGAAGTGAATGCTTCCATTTTTCAAATATTTGATGTACGTTCTTAGAATGTACAGTAATTGTTTAAAACATTTATTACTTAATTCTTTGATTATAACTATTTTAAGTACTTCTCACCGTGATGCATTAATATTTCTGACTTTTAAAACTTATATATTTATACAAACACCATTTTAATTTTTTATCAAAACATATTTTCTTAAGCTCGCTCCCCGGTGTGTTCCTTTTCCCTTTTCTAGATTGTAACCCTGAAGGCAGCGACTGTTTTGTTTAAAACTGACTGGATTTAGGGCTCTTTATATATAAATGTGTAATAAATGACATATATATATATATATATATATATATATATATATATATATATATATATATTTGATATAAGCTTTCGCTTGCGTCGTCTTGGCCACGTCGCCAGACGAAGCTTTTGCCGCTCTATCACCTGAGGTAACAGCGTGGCAAAATGGCCGCCGACGCCTCCACCTGGACAGCGAACCGCTGAGCCTCGAGGAGCTTCCCGCCTTTTTTTTATTCTAATCAAGCGGCGTCCGCATCCCTATTCCTTGATTGGCGCCTTGCCGGCCCCGCCCCCTTTCCATTCCCCGCCCTCCGCCTTCCACACAACTCCCGCGAGATCTCCGATCCTCCGGCAGCCCGACGAGCCTCGCAGACGAGGCGCGCGTGATTCGGGAGCCGTTCGGCGCCCTCGCCGTCGGAGAGGGGAAAGAACAGAACGTGGGGCGCCGCTGTCGTAGCGGCCGCGTCACGCCGCTCCCTCGGGTGGGGTGGCGCGTCACATGGCCAGGAGCGGAGGGGCGCGGCTTGCCGCCGTCACGTGTCGCGCGGCCCCGCCCCCTCGCTAGCCCTGGCGGCGGCGCTGAGGCGAAGCAGCCAGGAGGAGGAGCGGCCGGGCGCAGCCTCAGCGGCGGCGTCGCCTATGGGGAAGGCAGCCGCGCCGCTGTGCAGCGCCGGCACCCGCGGGCTGGTCTCCCTGCTCAGCGCCGTCCCTTGCCTGGCCTGCAAGCAGCCCCCTCGCCGCCCTCCTCCTCCCCCCGCCCTCCTCGTCGCCATGAGCCTGGCCGGCGCCACCACCCTCGAGGGGCCCTTGCCCTCGACCCCCGCGACCACCCCGACCTCGGCCGGCCCCGGGCCCGACACGTACAAAGGCTGGCTCTTCAAGTGGACCAACTACCTGAAGGGCTACCAGCGCCGCTGGTTCGTGCTTAGCAACGGGCTGCTCAGCTACTACAGGTACCGTGGTACACTTTTTTTGCCCGGGCATTCCTTTGCTAACGTTTGTGAGTGCGCGAACTTTAGGGGCAGTGTGGTAGTTGTTAAAGGGAGGGGGCAGGCGCTTGTGGGGCGCGCGAGTACTGCGCTGCTGCAGACTAGGGGGTAGGAGAAGTCGACGTGGCCCGTTACTAGTAGTATTACGGCAACGCTGACTGTCTAATGTACAGTATAGCACTCGAGAGAGGGGGGTCGTGGTCGTGTGACATGGGTGCTGTGCAGCTGCTAGGATAACTCAGATGATTTCCGAATACTGCTGCTGCTCCCACCAGCAACAACCTGCCGCCCAGCAACTCACCAGCAACAACCTGCCACCCAGAGTGTATCTGTGATCCTTAGTTCGATGGTTCCAGTTACAGATAGGTAGCCGTGTTGGTCTGCCATAGTCAAAATAAAAAAATTCCTTCCAGTAGCACCTTAAAGACCAACTAAGTTAGTTCTTGGTATGAGCTTTCGTGTGCATGCACACTTCTTCAGATACACTTCAGATAGTTTGATGGTAGAGCATTAATTTGCGTGCAAAAAGTCCCAGGTGCAATCCCTGGCCTGTGTAGGTAGGACTAGGAGAGACTCCTGTCTAAAATCACGGAGAGTCACTGCCAGTCAGTGCAAACAGTACTGACTTAGATGGACCAATGTTTCTGACTCATAGAATCCTAGAATTGTAGAGTTGGAAGGGACCCTGAGGGTCATCTATTTCAACCCCCTGCAATGCAGGAATCAATGGCCATAGCTCAATGGTAGAGCACCTGCTTTTCATGCAGAATGTCCCAGCTTCAATCCCTGCTATCACCAGGTAGGGCTAGGAGAAGCTCCCTTTCTGAAATCTTGGGAGAGCTGCTGCCACTCAGTGTAGGCAGTTCAAAGCTGTGTGGGCCAATGACCTTACTCCATATAAAGCTGCCTTCTATAATAGGGGAAGGGTTGTAGGCAGCTCACTGTTAGAGCATGTGCTTTGTAGGCAAAAGGTCCAAGGCTCAGTCCTCAGTAGCATCTCCAGGTAGGTCTGAGAACGACCCCTGACTGAAACGAGAGTTGCTGTCAGTCAGTGTTGACAGGACTGAGCTAGGTGATCTGATGTAGTATAAGGCAGGCTCCTATAACTTTTTGGGAAATTGTGTTAATGCTGCGTTTGTTTGCCTGCATGCTCAGCTACTGTCTGAATTGTGACAAATGAAAGATGGAGTAGTGCAGTTTCTACAAGCAGCATGTGGTAGTGTGTCCCACCACACTGTAAAACATGCCTTCAATGTAGGTCTCTTTTCTGTTGAATTAGTAGCTGCAGTCAGAGTACCAGTTGTGTTAGTGGAGGGATCATCCTGAAAATTCATGTGTTTTTAGCGCTTCAGGTGAAGGCACTTTGCAATAACAGTAAGAAGAAACTAGTTCCTGCCTGCAGGAGTTTATGGTCTAAGCTTCAGCAGCTGGGAAAACAGGGAAGGGAGGGGAGTGGCAGGGTAACAAAACAAATAAAAGAAAAAAGGGGGGAGGATACAATGAGAACGGGGAAGACGGGAGCAAATAGTTAGCAATATCTTTGTGCTCAATTTCCAGAGAAAGGGTATTTTTTGTTTTTGCAAAAACAGGCTTAGAAGAGATCTGTGGCATAAAGCTTTTTGGGTGAAAGCTCACTTGGTCAGATGCACACAGAGGAAAAATGGGTTATAAACAATGGAGACAAAGACCATGAAATTCAGATGGTAGTGATAGTTCTCTCTCTGATAAGAATAGAAGGTTCCGCAGGTAATGCTTTTGCCATGCTAATTTCTTGCCTAAGAAGAGAACTGCTTTCAATTATTGATTAGGTTTAGTTTAACCTAATTTGCTAATGAGTACATTAGCAAATTTTGGTTTTCGAACAGCTTCGTTCTTGAATGTTTTGGCTCCCGAACTCTGCAAACCCGGAAGTGAGTGTTCCAGTTTGCGAACTATTTTTGGAGGCTGAATGTCCGCCACGACTTCCAGAGCTTCCTGCAGCTAATCAGAAGCCACACTTTGGTTTCCGAATGTTTTGGAAGTGGAATGGATTCCGTTCGACTTCCAGTGTAAAACTGTACTACTTAATCAATTTAATGCTGTATGAATTTCTGAATTCTTGTAATCTGAAAGGTTAGGCTGGAAGCTGTGGGTCCAGCTTTTGGAAACTTGGTGCCTTCTTTATGTTTTGGAGTTGTGGTCATTTTCACACTATGGTCTTCTAGGCCTTTAGTAGAAAGTTGCAATAGCTGGAAAGAGCTCTGGTATTGTTTTTTGTTTTTTTTTTAGAAGAAGAGTTTGGATTTGATATCCCGCCTTTCACTCCCTTTAAGGAGTCTCAAAGCGGCTAACATTCTCCTTTCCCTTCCTCCCCCACAACAAACACCCTGTGAGGTGAGTGGGGTTGAGAGACTTCAGAGAAGTGTGACTGGCCCAAGGTCACCCAGCAGTTGCATGTGGAGGAGCAGAGACGCGAACCCGGTTCCCCAGATTACGAGACTACCGCTCTTAACCACTACACCACACTGGCTCTCGAGCTCTGGTATTGTTCTGTCTTCTTGCTTAGTGTGAAAAGAATAGGCACTCTTTTGTCAGATATAAGTATTTAAATACAAGTTTGTTTCCTGTTGCACCAGTGACGGCTGCTGGGAACGCAAGGCTTCTTATACAACAGGAAAATTGTCTTCCCAGATGCATGTTGGCAGTGGTTCTCCAAAAACATCTTGAATGAAGAATGCTTCTAGTTTGCTTTTGTGAAATAGCCAAATGAGTATTGTATAGGCAAAGTCTGAAAGGAAATAAATAACAAATTATTGCTTAAATATTTATATCCTGCCTTTCAGTTCATGTAGTGCTTTTGTGGCATCCGCAACAAATGTTAAAACCGAACAGAATCAATAAAATTGTCTGCGGTCTTTGGGTTGTCTGGATAACAGGCACAGGTAAGGTTGGCTAACGTTGTCAAGTGACTTGCTGCTCAAGTCAACTTACTCATTTACTCATTGCTTTGTTTCATGTATTAGCACTTTTGGATCAGTGGGTGGAAAAATATGTTGCACTTTACAACAATCACAGACGCTTAGATTCTGGATTCGCACCAAACCATCCACTTTATATTGTGAAATGACAGGTTTATAACATAGACCAGACATTTCAAGCTGCTTTTATTCAGGCTTTGCTTGGTGTGGAGCAGTGGCTTATTCTGTTGATACTTATATTTTTAGTACTGTGTTGTAAGCTTCCCTAAGCCTGTTGAATGGAATAAGCAGCATTTGTAAGATGACTGCATTGAACAATTTTATAACTTCCTGCCTTCAGGTGGCTGATTGCTTTTTCCATGTACCACTAATGGCTTTTGTTTGTGATAGAGAGAAGTCAAGGGGAATTTGCATCCCTGCACCTCTATTTTGGGGACGTGGGTGGCGCTGTGGGTTAAACCACAGAGCCTAGGACTTGCCGATCAGAAGGTCGGCGGTTCGAATCCCCGCGACGGGGTGAGCTCCTGTCATTTGGTCTCTGCTCCTGCCAACCTAGCAGTTCAAAAGCACATCAAAGTGCAAGTAGATAAATAGGTACCGCTCCGGCAGGAAGGTAAATGGTGTTTCCGTGCGCTGCTCTGGTTCGCCAGAAGCGGCTTAGTCATGCTGGCCACATGACCCGGAAGCTGTACGCCAGCTCCCTTGGCCAGTAAAGCGAGATGAGCGCTGCAACTCCAGAGTCGGTCACGACTAGACCTAATGGTTAGGGGTCCCTTTACCTTTTACCTCTATTTTGGGGTAGAAATGGTTCTTAACAGCTACACTCTTGAGTGGCTATGGGTTGTATCTGATATTAGTCCTACTTAGAGTATAGAACCATTGGAATCGATGAACTTTAGGACTAAAACAAATGTGACAGGTGAAGAAGCATATCGTTTGTCAGGATTTTAGAGAGATGTGATGCATAAAGTCAGTTTTAAAGCATGATTCTGCTATTATATTATTTATCTAGGTATCTCACATGAATGTGGTTTTACTGATTGTATTCCTTTTATTGCTTTTGCACCTAGTGTAATTTGTGAGAGCAAAAAAATTGGGGGAATGTTTTCTGTCTGACAGCTTTAGGGGCATCCCTGCATCAATAACACAAGAAGAGCCCTGCTGGATCAGGCCAAAGGCCCATCTAGCCCTGTATCTTGTTTTTACAGTGGTCAACCAGTTTCTCCTCTGGAAGCCCTGCTAGCAGGACCAAATTGCAATAGCTTTCTTCCAGCTTGGGATTCCCATGAATTAATTTCCCCATGAATTATTTGTTTCAGTGAATTCATGATCTTGTTTCTTTCATAGCTGAAGAGTTTAGGTCCAGGAACATGATAGATAAAAGCAATAAAAAGTTTTTATCAGAAAGAAATATATCAACTTACCTCTATCTAGCCTTTAATAACTTCTATTGATGCTTCAGGTGAAAATCCTCACTCTCCAGGCAGGATTCCTAGAACACAGCGCAAGGTTTCATACATATTGTGTCCTGCAGGGCTTTAATATGTTTTATAGAGAAAGTGTTCCTGGTCAACACTTCAGATGCATTGGAAATCAAAAACCTCTTTTACAGAACGGAGCCCCAAGCTATTTTCCCATTTAACACACACACTAGGTGAGAGAACACTGCTTTGCTGCTAATCAAATTGCCAGCATTAAATATTGAGACTGCATACTGGTTTGAGAATGACCTTTCCCTGAGCTGAGTAGCAAATGTAAACAGGTTTGTTTTCAAAGACTTGAGAATGTCATAATAACATAAGAAGAGCTGTGTTGAATCAAGCCAGTGGCCCATCTAGTCCAGCATCCTGTTCTCACAGTGGCTAGCTTGACGTCTGTGGGAAACCCATAAGCAGGACCTGGAAGCAGCAGCCACACTCTCCCCACACCCTTAGTTTTTCCAGCACCTGGCATTCAGAAACAAACTGCCTCTGACTGTGGAGGCCGAGTGTGCCGGTTGTGGCTAGTAGCCATAGTTGGCCGTATCCTCCAAGTATTCTGTATTCCTCTTTCAAAGCTGCCCAAACTGGCGGCTGTCACTATTTATTGTGGGAGCTGATTCCATGGTTAAACTAATTGCTGCAGGAAGAAGGACTTTCTTTTGCCTGTCCTGAATCTTCCAATGTTCAACCTCATTGGATATCCACCAGTTCTAGTGCTATGAGGCAGAGAGCAATACCTTTCCCCAACCACTTTCTCCATGGATAATTTTATACACTTATGTTTTGCAGCTTCTTGTTTGTTCTTTCTATAAATACAAATGCTGCAATCTTTCCTCATATAGGAGTTTTTCCAGCTCCTTGATCATGTTGGTTTCCCTTTTCTGAATAGGCAGAACTTTGTAGCTAGGAAATTAAGAAAAATACAGGAAGTCCAGAGCATTTGTTCTTATATTCATCTTTACATTTATACCTTGCCTCCAAACAGCTCAAAATGGATATGTGCTTCTCACTCGGCATTTTATTTTCACAACAACCTTGTGAGGTAGATTAGGCCGAGAGACAATGAGTGGCCCAGGATCACCCAGGTGGCTTTATGCCTCTGTGGGGAGTTCAGTTCTGGTCTCCCAGTTCCTAGTGCGACATTCTAACCACTACGCCACACTTGGCAATATCGAGAGCTGCCATTTCTAAGCAGCAGCCAACACTGCTGAATTGCAGCTGTGTGTTCCTCTTTCCTGTGTGGCTTTCTGTTGTTCTTGCTGAAAACCTTAATTCAATAATGCTTTGGGACAAGCACCCTTCTTTGGGCAGCGGGGGTGGCAAACCTGTGGCTCCCAGGTGGCGTTGGACTTCAGCTCCCATCAGGCCCAGCAAACATGGCCAAGGGCCAGGAGTGTTGGGTGTTGAAGTTCAGCAACAGGTTAGCCACCATGATTTACAGCAGATTTGGTGTGTGGGAGGTAGAGCACCTTGTTAACAAGGAAATGCAAAAGAGTGCAGACACAGTTTATTTAACCCAATAGATCAGCTGAAATATTTCACAGTGAAGTCAATATCTCTGCAACTGATGGAGATTTTCAGAAGTCTTTCCCACCGACCAAATGAAGGTGGGATTCTTGTATTCTTGACTCCTGTCACGTCGTCAGTGTATCAGGTGAACAGAAAAAAGAGAGTCTAACTAGCCTTTTTATTCTCACTCAAGGAGAGTGCCGCTACACCTCTAGCTCACCCATAGCCTATTAACCAATCATATTCCATGGAAAGTTTAATAATGCTTTCTATTTGGGTGGGTCTTCGATTAGTAGGGTTGCTTACAGAACAGCATCTCACACAAGCACAATGCCAGTGAACTTAGCAGCATGATTTAGAGCTCAGATAGCCATCTGAAATGAGAACCCCGATAAGCGGCACGTTGACTTTGTCTGGAACTATTTTGCATAATTCATCTTAAGAAACGTCCTTTGTGCCAACTGCAGTCCTTGAAGGAATCCTCCAGCTGTGCCTGGCCCCGCGTAGCTAATGTCCTCAAGTGCAGCTATATTTGCCTTTGCAAAAATTCAAGAATGTGCTGCGATAGTATTTATAGCGGACAACTTGCCAAATGTTGACAAGCAAGTACATGCACCCTGGCAGCCTTGCAATATGTGCTTGATACTCTACAGAAAATTGAAACAAGACCTTGGTAGAAGTGTGCATTATTAATCAGGCAAAATCTGTGACATGGCAGCAAGAGAGCAGGCAAATCCAAGTTGGTACAACCACAAATGAGAAACATAAGCCTGGGGTAGGCTGTGAGCATGAGTGTTTCATTATTACTATTATTATTATTATTATTATTTAAATTTATTGGTCATTTTTTAACCAAGATAACTCAAAATGACTTACAATATATAAACAAAGCAACACGCACATTAAAACTGGCATAAAAGAAAAAGAAAAGAAAAATCTAAAAGACAACCTTCTTTTTAAAGGGCAGGAGTAAAACTTGCCCCCTGCTCAAGGAGGCCACAGCTAATTAAGAACTGAAGGCTTGCCAAAAAAGAAATGCTTTTTGCCTGGCACCTAAAGCTATGTAATTGTAGTGCCATCAGGCAAGCATCCCTTGGGGAGAGCATTCCACCAACCGAGAGCCACCACTGAAAAGCCCCATACTCCTGTTGCTAAACCTAGGAGTGGAGGAGGCACATAGAGAAGGGCCTCATATGATGAAGGCCCTCAACCCAGGACATTTTCCTTAGGGATGTCCACTCAGTAAGGCCCTAAGAAGAACCTTCTCCTATGAGCTACATTAGGAGTAGCCACTGTTGTGCCCTCCATATGTTCTGGGACTGTAACTCCCATCAGCCCCAGCAAGCATGGCCCATTATCAGGGATGATGGGAATTGTAGTCCAACGTTTAACAGGCACCATGTTGGCTATGCTTGACCTAAATGGTGAGGCTGATGCACTTTGTCATGTGCATTGGGACCCCAAGGTATTAGAATTTTACAAGCCATTGACAGAAACTTGGATGGGGCTCCGAGCAGAACTTGGAGGCTATGATGAGCTATGGTTTTATGGTTTGTTGCTCCTGGTGCATGGCGACCTCACCTGGCGTAGGGGAGGTGCAAAGTGGGGGACTTTCAAGCATGCTGCTCATTTGTGTTTATACCATAGGTAAACTTTATCAATTGTTCAACATGACACGTGAACCAGGTCAGTGTTTAGCAGTAGCTGCTGACTACAAAGACAGCCACTCTGCCTGAAATGTAGTCCTGGAAACCTCCCCATTTTGGTTTCATGTGACCAGCACTTGCCTGCCAGCTGGATTGAGAAACTACAAAGGGGCTTTGTTTGTAGACTAACAATATCACAGAGATATTTTAACTTCAGTGCCTTGTAGTGTAATTTCTAATGCTGTGCCCTTGCAAAGCAATCTTTCATTGGAAACTTACAGCTTTGCTGAGCTCCTGTCTAGCCTTTATTTCTTTAAATTAGAAGTAGTCACTGTGGTGCATTCTAGATGCTAGGCTACAACTCCTATAATCTGTGACCATTGGTCGCGCTGGCAGGGACTGATGAGAGTGGGAGTCCCGCCCTAGATCAGATGTGGTTGCAGCAGCCACGTATAGGGATGTTGTGACTTGTTGTGTCCATCGTCTTTACTTTGCAAGGCCTGTCACTGATGTTCTAAAAGGCAGCGTGAGCAATTGTTTACTGGGGAGCCTCGCATCAGGAAGTGGCCTTCTTCCAAGAACTGCAGTTCATGATCTCCTACTGTACACCAGAATATTTATTACACGCATGAGTTCTGTCCCCTTTTGACCAGAATGAATGGTGGTTATGGTTCAGTTAGCATGGTGTTTTTAGAGACTGAGCTTCAAAGGGAAACTGGAAACTCGTGCATTACAAAACACCAAGGGTTACATTGCATTGTGAATTGAATGGAGACAGTTATGTGTATTAATTGGCTAACTAATGCTAGGGTGTCTGTATCAGAAAACTGTTCTGTGAGTTACCAGTGTTATGTAATTAAACAAAAACCATCTGTACTTTTCCGCATTTCATTTCCCCCTGACCTTGCTTTTTACCATGCCATCCCCCAGGTATACATTTATTTACCTGCATCTCAAGTGAGCTCTTCATGCAACTTATGAAAAAAGTGGACTTTTGTTCATGAAAGCTTATGCTTGGTGTAGCAAATGTGATGCCCTCTAGGTGTTTTTGGACTGCTAACTCGTGTAACCCCCAGCCAACATGGCCAACTGCTGAATATCTTCCGTCAGTGATTATGGAAGATACCCAATAGCATTTGAGAGGGCTTCAGGTTGACTACTGCTGGGTTCCGCCATTGTAAATTGGTTAGTCTTCAAGGTGCCCACAAGACTGCGTACAATTTTAGGTGCCTCTTATTCCCTTTTTGTCTCTTAAAGCAAGGATTGTATTGCTGTGGTTCTTACCAGTTCCGTACTAAAATTCATATAAAAACATGTTGCCATAGCAACTGTAATTATACACTGGGAAACTTTGCAAGATGTTTCTATGTTACATAACTTCAATGGGGGTAAATGGTGAACTCATTCATGGGAGTACCTATCTTAGAAACACATTTGACCTTCTTCCGTCCCATTCTTCCATATGTTCAGAGTTTTCTGGTCACTTAGTGTTCATTATTATTAATCTTCCCAACATAATACACTTCTGCTCAGGGGCGTAACATGTGAAGCAGGGAGTAAAATGCTGAGCATGTTTTAAAGAAGGTTTTGCCTGTAAATGTGAGTAAAGTAAATGCATTAAAAATGAGTAGTTCTTGCAGTCCAGCAACATCTCTGGGTGGATCATAGGTTCTCACGCCTGACTTAGGAATGCAGGAAGCTGTTTTTTGTTGAGTCAGAGTATTGGTCCATCTTACTCAATATTTTCTGCACTGATGGGCAGCAGCTCTTTGTTTCAGATACAAGTTTCTTCCAGCCCTACCTGGAAATTGAACCTGAGACCTTATGCATGCAAAACAGATGATCCACCACTGAACTGTGTTTCTTTTTAAAACAAGACTTCATGTTGCTTTGCTTTTGTAATCCTAGAATCATAGAGTTGGAAGGGACCCTGAGGATCATCTAGTCCAACCCCCAGCAATGCAGGGATATGCAGCTGTTCCTTACGGGGATTGAACCTGTGACCTTGGCATTATCAGCACCACGCTCTAACCAACTGAGCTATCCCAACTATTTCCTTAAAAAAAAAATTGTAACTGTAGGCTGACTGATCCTGGTATTCTAGGATAGAAGCCAAAGAACAACAGCTGAGTAAATCATTCATATTTATAGAAATCATGTCCAAGAACACAACAACAATTCATTGTAATTTAAAGAAAAATAAATTTCATTTTAACAGTAATAGCTAAGTTAGAACAACAATTGCTTATAAGTGTATGTATGTTAGGTCATTGGCAATATTTGACCAAATATGTTTTTCGACACTTTTTTGACCTAGTTCAGTGCTTGAGGGAAAATTGAGGTAGTGCTGCATTGGTAACCAGTACCAACAATTTCATTTCTTTCTTTTTCTCGGTCTAACAGGAAATTTTGTTTTGTTTTGTTACTTTTCCCTTTGTATTCTTTTTGAAGAAGTGAAACAAAAGTAAACAGAGGTTGGATGGCCGTCTGTCGGGGATTCTTTAGCTGTGATTCCTGAATTGCAGGGGGGTTGGACTTGATGACCCTTGGTGTCCCTTCCAGCCTGACAATTTTATGGTCCATGATTTGGACAAAGAATTACTCAAGGACCTAGACTTGGAAGTTTCATGAAGCTGCCATGCATATATATTCATGTCAGAGCTACCATCCTATTCCATTAACTTCATATTCATTGAAATTAGTCCTTTTGAGCAGTGTATTGAGTAGGTGGAATTAAGTTGTCAGTTCTGGAAAACAACCTTGTTAAGTGTTACCAAAACAGTGGACTCTCTTGTTAGCTTAAGCATAGAAATTAAACCTGTGACCTTGGCATTATCAGGGACTGAATTTCAAGAATGTGTGTGTGTTCTGTTCTGGGTGAAGAGCAGCTTTTTCAGCTGGAGGGCCGCATTCCCTCATGGGGAACATTCCAGGGGCCACATGCAAATGATGGACAGAGTCGGGAGCTGAAGTGGGTTTGGCAATGGAGGTGACACCTTTGTACAGTAGACTTCTTTCCAGCCACACACTCCTTAAGCACACACACTCGTATGCACATATCCCTCCTTCCACCATCCAGGCAAGAAGGAGGTGTTATGAAAGGCTATCCCCAAGGTGTGACCTAGTCAAATATGGGATTTTAGTTGTACTTCTGTAGAATGTACAATGGCTGGAGGCAGTAATGGTTCTGAATACCAGTTGCTGAAAACCAAAACAGGGTGGGGTAATGCTCTTGTGCTCTGAGGGTTTCTCATAGACATTTGGCTGTGTCGCTGTGAGAACAGGATGCTGGGCTGGATGGACCGCAGGCCTGATCCAGTGGGCTCTTCTTATGTTCTTAGAAACAATGTTAAATATTTTTATACTTTCTAAATGGCTTTACTATTTCAGAGTTCATAGAAGATTTTTTTTTTAAAAAAAACTTCTACATTTTGCATTTTGTTTTTACTTTGTACAGTCATACCTCGGGTTGAATGCACCTTGGGTTGAGCGCATTTGAGTTGCGCTCCGCGGCAACCCAGAAGTAAACGAGTGTGTTACTTCCTGGTTTCGCCGCTTGCGCATGCGCAGACGCTCAAAATGACGTCACGTGCATGCGCAGAAGTAGCGAAAAGTGACACGCGCAGACGTGCTGTTGCTAGTTACGTTTGCTTCTAGATACGAATGGGGCTCCGGAACGGATCCCATTCATATCCAGAGGTACCACTGTAGTGGTAAAAATGGTTTATAAATTTGTGAAGTGGCCTGTGAAGTGGGGGCATGAATGAAGAATGGCTAGGGCCAGATATAGAGAGCTTGAGGTTTCCCACTTTTGGACCGTATTCCACACAGCATTACGGTTGTCTGCTCAGTGGCGTTTGCTTACTTGATTCCTTATTTCTGCATTGCCAGAAACCAAGAGCAATAATCTGATTGATTTTGGCAGCTCTGCTGTTGTTTGGCAGCAAACTGCGCCTACACCGTGTCAAGTTCTATGTTCAGATGGGAGTTGTGGTCCAAAACATCTGGAGAGAGTGTGTGTGCGTTGATGGAGGAGGCTGTTCTGTATTCTCGTACTGTGAAAGCTTCATTCTGAAATGAGTAGAGACGAGTGTGCAAGGGGATGCTGTGCAATGAGAACAGTGTGTCAGTGAATTAACTTTGTTCCCTGCATATAAGTTCTGTGCCGTGTGAGGGTGGCAACAAGAGAACGGGCTCTTTCTCCCTGATTGTGGAATGCTCTCACCAAAGAGGCTTGCCTGGCACCATCATTTTATGCCTTTAGGCACCAGGGAAAAACATTCCTCTTTACCCAATCCTATAGCTATTAAATAATCTATGGCCTGTGAAAGTGTGGAGGAGAGGACTGTTATTATAATGACTATTCTATTTTAGACTGTCTGTCAGTATGCTTTTTATTCTGTTTTATTGTCACTGATGTTCTGTCATGTGTTTTTAATGTTGCACACCGTCCTGGAATCTTTGATAAAGGGTGGTATATAAATTGAATAAATGCAGAAGACCCCAGCTTCAGTCCCTGGCTTCTCCCGGTAAGGCGGGGAGAGAATCTTCTCCGAATCCCTGGAGAGCCATTGCCAGCCTGTTAGACAGGTGGACCCTGTGCT
Organism: Podarcis bocagei; assembly: GCF_964188305.1. NCBI lineage: Eukaryota > Metazoa > Chordata > Lepidosauria > Squamata > Lacertidae > Podarcis > Podarcis bocagei. Next base: position 19,506,950 of record NC_138142.1, on the reverse strand, counting down.
CTGACTTCTTAAGCCTCTCAACCTGCACCACTGCTTTGTGGCTGCTTCTGAGGAGGGATTTGAAGGAAAAGAGAGGCGATATCTGGAAGCGGAGGCTAAGGAAGCAACCAGGGCTGCAGCAACTGAACTTGTGCATGGTCAAATTTAGGATGAGGCTGCTGAGGCATTGCTGTGGGAAAGATGATTTGGGCAATGGAATGCTTACATCCCTGGGCATAGAGTCACTCATGACAAATGTGGCAACTGGTTCCTCTTACCAGAACCCTCTTCTGATGCTGCTGTCAGGGAAGCATTATAAGGCATAGGTGGAGCTGGATGTTTCTGTTCTATCTCCAGGATCACAGAGTACATTTTTATGGGCTGCTGGCAGCACCCCAACCCTTAAAATCATCCATGCATGCTAAGCGATGAGTGTTCATTGCCACATTTTGCTTAAAAAGAAAGAAAAAAAAAGTTCTAGAGCAACATGCCCTTTTCTTAGTTGTTCCTTATTTATGCAAGTTTTGAAGTTGCCCTGGCACTCAGGGTTTCTGCTTGGAAATGCTTGCTCAACATTTATTCTTACTGAAGTCCCAGGGTATAGTTTGAATGACACATAGGAGCACCACCTTGCTGAATCAAAGTAGGTCCAGGTCTAGTCAGTGCTTGGATTGCCTGAAAACCACATGTAGGCCTCCGTGGATTCCATGATGGAGGAAAGCTGGATTATAAATGTAAGCGAGTAAATAAATACTTTTCAGGTGAATGGTGTAATATAAATACTTTTTTATGAACAAACCAGAAAGTAAATGGAAGAAATTCATTCTACTTACATTCTTCAAATTGGCCTGCATCCATATGTAATTGTAGTGAGGGCTCCTTTGGTTAACAGTAGATAGTGGGAATTGCAGCCTCAGACAGTGGCAGGGCACCTGGTTGGTCAAGACTACCTTAAACATTGTCCCTAATTTCCACTGCTTTTTGGAGACATTGGAAGGGGCAACATTTAGGGCAGCTTCCCACAATTGGGTTCTCTTTCTGAGCTCTGCTGTACAGTACAGTACAGCAGTATTTTGTATAGGAAACTTAATTTCATATTTGACAGTCATGATCTGTCAGTTTCCATTTAATAAACCAAGTACTTGAGATGAGACAAGAAGCTTAAGCCCAGAGCTCATGCGCTATTGGATAACTTATTTCAAATACATTAACCTGAATGTCAGGGAACTGCCATCAGCTCAGAGGCGAGAGATGGAAAGGCAGTTGTGTTATAGGGAGCCTCCGAAAATCTTGCGAAGCAGTTCCTCTTCTGGTGACCAGGGGACCAGGGGATGCTAGGAAGAGCCTGAACACCGAGCCTGAGCAAACCGGAGAGGCGGGAAGTACGCCCTTGCCAGCGCCCATTCTGCGCAGTAGGCTTTGGCGTAGAGAGGGGCGGAAAAGGCTGGGGGTGATGTGACTTTTATGCTGGGGGGAGGTACAAAGACCGACCACTCCCAGATTCTGCTAGTGATTGAGCCAGACACTGTACACTCTTTACTGTAAATAGTTTGCACCAAGAATAAAGTCTGGAAAAGACAGGTTGGAGTCTTGCCTGTTTACTCTCGAGCAACCACACCAGCACCTGACACTGAAGATGGGTTAAGAGAATTCTTTAGGATGAATATGCTACTGCCTGCATTTTGTTCGCAAGCAACATTTATTTGTCATTTATATCTCTGTCCCAGAATGGGACTTTTGTCCCTGCTGCAAAAGTGGTGACAAGTTTTATTATAATGGAAGGTTTCTGCAGGTGGGTTGCACAATGGAAAAGGTGCAGGGAAAGGGTGTATTTCTCGGAAGCATCCTAAAAGTAGCCAGTGCATTGTTTGTTTTTTGTGAACTGCATGTAGAAGAGGCTAGTTGCCTCCCCCCCCCCAATTTCCCCCAAGAATGTTTTGTTCTCAAGTCTCCTGTTCTGCCCATTTTTATGACTTTGTTTTGTGACTGGGTAGGTGGAATTTCCCTACCATAACATGTAGAGCTCAGGCATACAGTGGCTATGAATAAAAGGCCACACTTAAGGGCAACTCTGCACTCATTTGAATGAACAGGAAATTCCTGTCTTCATTGAGATTATGAGGACAAAGGAGCTATGAGGGAGAAATTGATTATGTCTTGTTGGAGCACTCCTGGGTGCTAGGGCCCCTGTTCATGTCCTGGATTTAACGTTCTCACTAGATGGGTTTCCCTTGAAATGTTTTGGAAACTACAATTGGTCCAGAATGGGGCATCCCAGTGCTTGGTGTGAAAAAACTGTAGTGTGCTTATTAGTCTGTTGTTAAGCGTGATGGCCTGGGAATCCGATTCAGAGGGTGAACCGGAGGAATCCCAGCCTGCACGGCTGAACTGGGGCAGGGCCTTGATTCTGAGGCGCCTGCACCTGTGCCGGATCCTCAGGAGCAGGCACCAGGTGAATCCACTCTGGCTCCAGAGGTGGTTGAGGACTCAGTGCCTACAGGTGAGTCTCCCCCTGGGCCCAGTAACCCTTCAGCCTCTCCTGAACTGCAGAGGCTCAGGGCAGAGAGGCGAAGGGAACTGGTTTCTCCCAGGAGGAGTGCTCACCTTAAGGCCAGGAGAGGCGGGTCTCCTGGGGGCCGGGGCCGCCCCTGGCCTCAGAGAAGATAAAGGCCAGTCAACCAGGTTGCGGGAGCAACATCGTTGTTGAGTACCTGTTCCTGCCTGGACCCAGACCTGACCCTCCAGTGTTCCTGTCCCCGCCCAGCTTCCTGCTTCGGACCTCGCCCCGTTCCTTGTGAACTGTTTCCAGGCTAGTGACCCAGGACCGGACTTTGACTACGCCAACGGTAACCTTCCCCCCGGGACCAGCACATTAAGGCAGCTTTCACTGCATCTGCTTGAAAGTGAAGCAGTCTACATACATATTCCTGTATATTTATATGTCTAGGTCCAACAAGGGCTGATGAAATAGAACAATGCAATATGAGGAGAAGGTTCAAATGACAGCAGATATTGGGCACAGAACAGGTTAAGAATGCATCAAGAAAATGTGAAGCTTCGATAGTTTCTCTTCTTTATGTTCCTCTACCAAAATATATACTGGATAATAATGGATAATAAATGGAAGAGCTCATGTAGGGTGGGAAATGCAGACCCACTTCAAACCATGATTTCTCGCCCTGGTTTGCAAGGGAACAGTAGGGCTATATTCAGTTCTCTGCCCATTAGTGCAAGGGACAGGTGAGTTTTAAAGTTGTGGAGCAAAGTACCGTAGTTTTCGCTCCATAGGACGCACCTTGTTTTAGAGGGGGAGAACAAGGAAAAAAAAATCTCTCCCTCTCTGCGCAGCGCCCCTTCAGCGAAGCGGCAGGAGAAACGGAGCCCCTTCCATTTCTCCTCCCGCTTAGCTGAAGGGGCACCTACCCCTCAGCGAAAGGAACCCGAAGCCTCCGGAGCGCAGCGGGAGCTCCCGCCGCACTCTGGAGGCTTTAGGAGGTTATCCTTGAAGCCTGGAGAGCGAGAGGGGTCGGTGCGCACAAGATTGTGCAATCTATAGTGATGGTGGAATTTCTCTGAAAAAGGGAGAGGAGGGAAGTGAATTTATAGAGCTGTTTCAGATTAGCCCTGTATTGGCCTATGGTATTCTTGAAACACTTTCTGCAGTAGATGCTGAAGTGGCTCTTGGACAGTGTGAACTCTATAATGGTGAAGTCACGTCCAGTGGTGTTAAAACTTTTAATCAATCTGCTGCTTTTCAGATGTTTTGGATTACATCACTCACCATCCCTAAGTAGGACTCATAGCATTTGTAGGCTAAAACATGTGGAGGACACCAGGTTGGAAAAGGCTGCAATAGACTCTAGATCTGCCTTTGGCAAAACTACAGGAATGAGCTGTATTTTTCTCAGAAATTAATAAATCCAGTAAACTCTGTTAAATCCAGTAAACTCTGCAAATTTGTTTTATGGATATTCTGCTTTATATGGAAAAAGTGTCTTAAACAAGATGTGTTTTGGATAGAGTGTCTTAAGCAGCGATGAGATTAATATGATGCTGTAAGCATGTCTACAAGTTAGCAACCTTTTCATAACTGCAAGATGTTTGGTGTGCATTTTATTTTCATAAGCATGTATAAGAAAAGCAGCCTTGTCTGACTGCTGCAGCAACGAAGAGTCTCATGGCAACTTATAAATATCAACCAACTTACTGTGGCTTGAGCTTTTGTAAGGATACTTGAAGAGGATAGTGAATAAGTTGTTGTTGTTTAAGGTAATGCGTTTTTTGCATCTCTGCTATAAAGTGTCCACTTTGCAATTTAAGCAAATTGAGTATGATTTTATTTTATTTTTCTTTTGCATTGTTCTCATTTTGCAAGTTGTGGGAGAGGCAGAGGCACCAGAGTTTATACAGAACGATTGAAAAAACTTAATTTGGCTTTCTGGGATATTTAGTTAAGCCTTTTAAGTTACTTCAACCTTGTTTGTTGATTTTTGATTACCGTAATCTTGCTGTAAATTTTGCAGAACTTAGGCGAGGTCTTGGTGTGATTACTATAATATTTGTTCTTTAAGACAAAGCCCCATACAAATTAATAATTCTGCTAGAGGAATGGAAACGCAAATGTAAAATGAAATGTAAAATGAAAAACTCACTGTGTTACTTTTACAGCACTGTCAACCAGAAGCCGATTGTGCAAATATAAATACATGCCTATTTCTCTCTCAGCTGAGTTGCTGGATCAGCAGGTTATAAAAATACAATTGCTACATGTGGTGGTGAAGACCAGCAGGATTGTCAGAGACAATTTGGAGCCCCATCAGCCATACAGGGAAAAAGGGCAGAATGGCATAATCATTTTTTTTATATACTGCATTTGTGGTCAAAGCAGTTCGCAGGTGGAGAAAAGAAGTTCCCCAATTATGGAATGAGTCCCTAGCAAAGTGCCTCTGTCTTCATCACTAGGAGAACATTTCTAGACATTTGGTGACTGACGGATACTGTCCCTGGCAAACCCCCAGATTCCTTGATGGAAAGATGTGGGGTTTTTTCACCTGAAACTTACTTTGGAATGTTTCTAACTGCAGTTGCCTTTAGATGAGTGTAATTGGTTTTAGGATGTGTTAACGGTTTCAGAATGTTTTTGTTTCGTTGCTGCCCTGGGCTGTTTTGGCAGGAAATAAACCAAGTAACTAGGAATAAAAGTGCAGAATGTTCCTCTGTCTGCTTTATGCTGCAAAAATCTTCTGTGAATGTAAAATCCACAAAGTGTAGGATATAGGTAGTCATTGTGGCACCCTCCAGTTGTAGTTGGACTTCCAGCTCCCATCAGCCCCAGTCAGCATGGCCAATAGTCAGGGATGATGGGAGTCAGAGTCCAGCAACATTGGGAGGGCACTATGTTGCCTGACCCTGAGCTATGATGTGCCCTTGATTTTTTTATGCGTTCTTCCACTAACGCAGCAGTTCTCCACCTGTGGGTCCCCAGATGTTGTTGGACTACAACTCCCATAATCCCTAGCTAGCAAGGCCAGAGCTCAGGGATGCTGGGAGTTGTAGTCCAACAACATCTGGGGACCCACAGGTGGAGAACCGCTGCACTAACAGCATTCAAACAATGAATTTAGGAATTACATCTGTCGTAACAGTCATAGTACAACATCTGGCTTTGGCTGGCCAGCTAAACCAGGCGAGGGTAGCTGATGGGTCTCAAACCCTCAGTGAATTGGGGACTTCCACAGCATGCAAAGACAAGTTCTGGCTGATGGAGCAGGCAAGACCAAGAGTGGGTCCAATGGTAATGGGTCCAAATGGTTTCTGCACAGGGAAGTGAGGGGCCGGTGTGGCTCGTCCATCAGGGAAAGGTAGCCCCTCTCAGAGAAGGAAAACTCTGACCTTAAATCACCGCTGCCTTGTGGGATATCTTTAGGAGGAGAAAAGACCAAGGAGTAAACCCTACACAAATCCAGAATGGCATCCTTAAGACTGTTGGGTGACGCCCTATATGCCTCTTTCTGGCAACTCCTGTAGCCAAGCTGGTACCAAACGTATTTCTTTCCTTTCCTTTGGACCACATCAGTGAGGTCAAAAGGAGGGACCTCCATACACACTGCCCAGGCTTGCGCCCCAAGGAAATCACGTCTCTGCTGCTAACGCAGTGGTTTGACCCCCCCCCCGAGGAACACTCCATTCTCTCTCGAGACAAATGGATGCCAACAACTTTAAAATGCATATGAAGCAGTGGCGTAGCGTGGGGGGTGCCAGGGGTGCCGGCCGCACCGGGCGCAACATCTGGGGGGGGGGCGCGCTCGCTGTCTCCGGAGTCGCCGAAGAGCCTCGGGCGCAGGCTGTAGCGGAGCCGCATGTCTCGCGGAAACGACGAGCTGTGCGCGCGTCCGGGCTGAAGGCGCCCGGCAGGCAGCGGCTCTCAGCGCTCGCCGCGGAGGACGCGCCAGGCAGCCCCTCCTCACAGCCCCGCCTCCGCCGGTGCTGCTGCAGCTGCTGGGCCGTTGCATTTTCCTCGCCTCTCTGCCCCCCTCCTCCTCCGGGCAAGCGGCGTCGTTTGGGCGGCAGCGCCAGCGGCAACTCGCAGGTTAGGGGTTAGGGGGGGCGCAAATTACTTGCCTTGCCCCGGGTTAGGGGGCGCAAATTACTTGCGTTGCCCCGGGTGCTGACAACTCACGCTACGCCGCTGATATGAAGTAATGTATACTTAGTTTTAAAAGCACTGGCCTTACAAAATTGCATTCCGGGAATAATTGTTTCAGGGTTAGGAATAGTTCAACCCCACCTCAAAGATACTTGGGCATGTAGGTGGGCCAGCTCAGGCTGCCCTTTTTTATAATAAGCACAGCAGGCCTTTGTTTTTGTAACCCCCAGCCTGAACCAGTTGCCACCAGCTCATGCATTCTTTTTGTTTGGTTTGATTCGACATAATGCTTGTCTTGTCTTGTATTGCCCCCTTCTGAACTCTACCACTTATTGTAATAACAATAACAACAATAATAACAATAACAATAATAAGATTTTTATTAAGCAAAGAACCAAGTTGTATTTGAATATCTATGTTCACATATACAGTGGTACCTCTAGATACGAATGGGATCTGTTCCGGAGCCTCGTTTGCATCCAGAAGTAAATGTAAGTAGCAACGGCACGTCTGCGCACATGCGCGTTGCTTTTTGCTGCTTCTGCGCATGCGCGTGACGTCATTTTGAGCGTCTGCGCAAGCGCAAGCAGTGAAACCCGAAAGTAACACGCTCCGTTACGTCCGGGTTGCCGAAGAGTGCAACTCGAACGCGCTCAACTCGAAGCGTATTCAACTTGAGGTATGACTGTAATGATAAACCATATCCTAGGAAAACTATGGCTGACTATGAGTAAGCAGCATGCTACCTACCTGCATGCTGCTCAAATCCTGAAAAACTCTATTTGCTGAATTGGAAGGAAACAACAGCTGTGGATGTTGCATTATGTGCAAACCAGTGCTCCTGGTTTGTTTACCCCCAGGCAGACCTTGACTTCTTGCTTGTGGTTTGTTTGGAGAGAAGTTCAAAGCAACTGTCCACACATAACTCCAAGGCAGCACTGTGATTTCCCCCCAGTGCAGCAAAGGAAGCAGCAGTGAAGGTGCAATTTGAGCAGCATGCAATTCAAAGTATTCTGCAAAACCCACATTGCTGTCTTGTATATAGATCTCCTTTTGTGCTCCTCGGTTCTTGTGGTAGGAGTTTAGTGAGCAGTGTTCGAAATTAGCCAAGCACATTTTGCACCTAGCTTTCGACCACTTGTGACCAAGTGAAGATGCCTGGGTGCCAGGATGGTGCCTGACACCTCCACCATATGGGGATCATTGGATCTGGATTGTTTCCACACCTTAATATCCTACCCTATAGTATTCTATCAGTTGTATTTTATCTGTACAATCACAATGAATCTGTTGAACCAAGTTGCTTTTTCTGTGCAGCCTGAGCAAGTGCATTAAGAAAAAGAGGTTGGAATAGGCCAATATATATGGACTGTCCCTGGACCAAGTGACTTTTCTTCTTCAAGTTCTCAAAGCTCCTAACCTAGCTCAAGGTTGTCATCTGAACTAGCCAGGTGTTTAACTGAGAATTGATCACAGTTGGCCCATCCTTAAAAAAATAAGACTTAGAGTCGTCTTGCCCCCAAATGGCAACTAGGCATTCCATTTTGGCAACCGTAACCTTGGTTTAAGGAGCCATTTCGTGTCTATCTTATATATCTGAGTTTCTAGCACTCGTAGTAAGGATGTTGTGATATCAGCTAAGCTTTCTGTTATATCTCCACTGTTGGAGGCAGTACAGTGGTGCCCCGCAAGACGAATGCCTCGCAAGACGGAAAACTCGCTAGACGAAAGAGTTTTCCGTTTTGGAGGTGCTTCGCAAAACGAATTTCCTATGGGCTTGCTTCGCAAGACGACAATGTCTTACGAGTTCCTGCTGGTTTTTCCCCCTCCCCCCCCTTTTCTAAGCCGCTAAGCCGCTTATCAGCTGATCCGATCAGCAGATAAGCCGCTAAAAGCCGCTAAAAGCCGCTAATAGCTCTAATCCGCTAATCCTTCAATGGGCTTGCTTCGCAAGACGAAAAAACCGCTAGACGAAGAGAATCACAGAACGGATTCTTTTTGTCTTGCGAGGCACCACTGTATGTCTCTGAATATCAGTTGTTGGGAATCACAAGTGGGGAGAGTGCTGTTGTGCTCAGACCCTGCTTGTGGGTTTCCCACATGTATCTGGGCGGCCACTGTAAAAACAGGATGTTGGACTAGATGAACCATTGGCCTGATCCAGGAGGGCTGTTCTTACAGTATTATGTTCTGATTCATAGGCAGTCTGGTGCTCAAAACTTGTTTGAGTAGCCACACGGCACAATTTGTTTTCGGAGGTTGTGCCTGCATTTTTCATTTCAGTTGGAGAGAGGGAAACTAGGACATGCATTGCCTGTTGATGTAAGTGTATCTGAGCACCTGGCTTCTCCTCCAAGGCTATTAATCATCCTACTCTGTGGCTCTGGAGACGAAAATATGAGTTCCATGATGCAGCATTGCTTGGAGTCCTTGAGGCATCATGTGATGCAGCTTGATCAGAAACACAGCAAAGCACTCTGCCTTGGGTGCGTGGGAGTCTCAGAGAGGCAGCGCTTGGGCTCAAGGCCACTTCGGGTTGCATGTAAGAGAGGGACTGAGAGAATGAGGCCACACCGGAAGTTTCTGATTTGCCTAGGACCAATGGAAGAGGAATGACTTATATGTAGCGCAGCTTCCAAGGATGGTATATGGTGGGTCAGATGCTTGCTGAGTGTCTTCAGAAACTGTATTATTAGGACAGTAACAGAATCACAAAATCTACTCTCTTCTGTAAGACTTGAGATTTCTAGAAGTCCTGAGAAGTTTTGCTGGCTGTGGGCTAATGGGAGTTGTAGTCCAAAACATCTGGAGGGCAGTGTTTGCAAACGCCCATTGTTCTAGGCGCACTTTGCGACAGGTAATTTCATTAGCGTGAGCAGTTTCTGAGTTCTGGGTGCAGTACTGCACCTAAGATTTCAGATTAAAACTGCAGAGTGGAAGGAAAGGAGGACCTTTTTCTGCCTCCCCACTTCCATCTACTCTCTGAAGACTGGTGAAGAGACCTTCTTAAGAATATTAAGGGTGTGGGCAGGGGAAGGACTAGACCAGGGGTGGCCAACTCCCAAGAGGCTGCAATCTACTTTCTGAATTAAAATCTGGCAGTGATCTACCCATGTTTTTGGGGGGTTCAGTTCAAAGTTGTTGAGCTTTTTTTAGGGCCTAGGCTGTGGTCCATTGCTGTGGTTATAACCTAGATTTATGGTGCCATTTAGCACCTAGCTTTCATATCTCAGTTTCTAACACTGCTGGAGGGTTCTAAATTGGTGAAGGCTTCTCTAGGGAATAGCAGTGTGCGCAGTGACGTGCACCTGCATCAACTCTAGGCTGGGTTTCAAGCAGCCTTCAAGGGATCAGTGTTAGAAATTAGCCAGGCGCCAAGCACATATCGACCACTTGCAGCCAAGTGAAGATGCCTGCAGATCATTGGATCTTGACTGTTTGCGCAGACTAATACCACATCCTGTAGAATTCTATCAGTTGTATTTTATCCGCACAATCAGAATGAATTTCAAGAAACAAAATGCTTTTTCTGTGCAGTCACCATTAAAAAATAGAGGCGTGAGTAGGTCAGTACAGTATATATGTGGACTGTCCCTGGACCAAGTGTCTTTAATTCTTTTAAGTTCTCAAAGTTCTTAAGTAATCTGAACTAGACACATGTATACATCTATACTAGACACATGTTTAACTGAGAATCAATCAGTCAGTCCATCATTTGAAAAATAAGACATTAGAGCCATCCTACCACAAAATGGCAACAAGGCATTCTGCTTTGGCAACTATAACCTTGGTTTAAGGAGCCATGTAGTGCCTAGCTTTATACAGTATATCAGAGTTTCTAACACTGTTAGCGATATACATATTCTGCTCTTGAACTCTTTTGTACCAGGGAAACATTGTTGCACAATAGATTCTGCAATCTGTTGCTCAACAAGTTTCCGCTACTGCAGCAGTTGTGCTGGATTTTTCGGCAGAATGTTACAACTCACTCATCTGCTAGTACATGACACTGGTCTCCAGGAAATTAAAAAGCCCAAAGAAATTTTGACCCTTAAAACACACACACGGCATATAGCCAGCTTCCTTGTAGGGTGGAGTTGCAAATCCTTTTTACATCCTTTAATGAATCAACTATATTGGCTTCAGAACAGCTTCGTAGTCATCGGAAACAGATGAGATCACTTCCCCAAACTTGAGAATCAGCAAAATACAGTATGTATCATACATTGGTGTAAACATTGAAAAGGTATTCTCGTTTTAAAATGAGGTGAATATTGGGGGGAAAGGCCCCATTGCCCTGGCTCAAACGCAACAAGCATGCATTGGTGACTAGACAGACAAGTCATTAAGGGTACCTGGTAATTATACCTCACTGTTGTGACCAGAAGATATGTGTAAGTGGTTGCAGTCACCCAACACTTACTCTTTGGGATGCCTTCCTGACAGGGTTTGAAATTAGCAGGGCGCCAGGTGCATTTTGTGCCTAAAGATTCTCCATTTGCGAGCACCTCAGAAAGTCTGGGTGCCATTTTTTGCGCCTGGCTGACACTCAAGGATTACTGAAATGTATGTGTTTTGAAGCCTCAAAGTATATGCTAAGGATAGACAATATGTTAAGGAGTTTAACAATAAAGAGTGAGGGTGTTTTGAAAATTGAAGTACAGTGGTACCTCGGGTTAAGTACTTAATTCGTTCCGGAGGTCCGTACTTAACTTGAAACTTGTTCTTAACCTGAAGCACCACTTTAGCTAATGAGGCTTCCTGCTGCTGCTGTGCCGCCGGAGCACGATTTCTGTTCTCATCCTGAAGCAAAGTTCTTGACCTGAAGCACTATTTCTGGCTTAGCGGAGTCTGTAACTTGAAGCATATGTAACCTGAGGCGTATGTAACCCAAGGTACCACTGTACCTCTGTACCATTCCGGAGCCCCGTTCGCATCATGAGCAGAACGTAACCCGCGTCTGCGATTCACCGCGTCTGCGTGTGCGCGTGATGTCATTCTGAGCGTCTGCACATGCGCGAGCGGCGAAACCCGGAAGTAACCTGTTCTGTTACTTCCCGGTCACCGCGGGACGCAACCTGAAAAGATTTAACCCGAAGCGACTAACCCGAGGTATTACTGTATGGTACCAATATTTTTTTATTGTAAACACCAAATTAAACATGTATTAACAATTTCTGTTAAAAGTGTGATATTCACAATGTGTCACTTATGTGAATTGCATATTAGTTCATGCTTATCAAAATAATAAAGTGTTGCTGACACCCCCCCAAATGATGACTAGACATTCTGTTTTGGCCCCCACAATCTAAGTCCCAGAAGCCATTTGGCTCCTGGCTTTTCTATCCCAGTTTCTAACAATGCTTACTGATTTCATTATTGGTGTCAAGATCACCCTGAACCTTTTGGAGACAGTATGTCCTCAGGACTAAATGAGTCTTGGAATTGTGTGCTACCACTCACAGTGATTCAGTGGACAATTCTGTCTCTTTTAATTTTTCTACTTCTTTTGACTTTGTGTCCTCTTTGATGTGCTGTAGCATGTGCTTCTATGCTCAAGAGATAAGTGTCCCACTGGTTTTCTCCATCCTAATAGGCTTCCATTATCCTAGCAGTGCACACTTCCAGACCAATTCCATTTTGCAGGTGGGATTAAACTGTAGTCCAGCAAATTCAGGTTGGACAACATGGATTTGGTGCTCTTGCGCAACAAACATGTTTCCAAAAATAAGAAGCCAAAACAAAAAATCAGGAAGGTATAACTTATCTGCAAAATACAATTGGAATGTCTGCTCAGATAGGGTTGGGAAGTGACCTTAATTAATCTTTACAACCAAGCATGCTCACTTAGACTCCTATAAGGTTTCAGCTTATATTTGAGGTGGCAATTAACAATGTATGGAGTTCTTCACACAATTTTTACTTAACCAAGTGCTAAACATTAGGTGTTTAAAACAGTGTTCCATGTGTATTTTGGAGAAGCATTCTTTTCTCAATTCCTTATTTAGGTGCCCTCTTGCTAATATCCTTCTGTTTGTTAATACCAGCAAAAATGACCGAAGGTTGATGTTCTAGCATTATCTTTGTGTGTGTGTGTGTGTGTGTGTGTGTGTGTGTGTGTGCGCCTACATAGTAATCCAGGACTGTGTCTCCCCTACTCCCTCCATACATGCTTCTTAAGGATTATCTCATATTTGAGACTGGAAACTTGCCCATGTATTTTTGTTATTCAGTCGTTGAGATGCTAATACTGAGTAGGAAAATATGTCGAGATACTGGCTATTCACTGCTGAAGGGCACCTTTACGGCTCCGTGCATAGCAGTAGATGGGGAAGTGTCTGCTGAGAGCACTCTGGGAGTGTCTGCGTGCAAGTAGGGAAAATAGATTTCCGTGTTATCTTTAAAAGTGATCATTAAAAAAACAAACCTCCCTTTAAAAAACGATCCCTTTTTTGAGAGTAAAGGAGCTGGTCAACGTACTCTGGAACGCAGTCCAGCCGTTTGGTTTGTTGAAGTTATCCTCTGGGAAAGTGCATGTGTCTGGAAGTAATTCACGAATGACTGATTTCCAAGCAAAGTCTTGAGCAAGACACGTGCAGCTTGCTGAGCACTGCGATCCACGTTGGCAGCATTGTGAGCTGTGCTCATTCTGTTTGTTCCAAGTTACCCCCCCCCCTTTGAAACACAAGTTATCTGGGTAACTTAAAGTAAAACGTTAGAAACTTCTTAAAACAGCTAATACATTAAAATAAGCTAAAAAAACTGCAAGTTGCCGTTTAATTGAGATTAAACCGGCCAGCATGCTAAAACATTAAAAAGTCTGGTAAAATAAAGCAGGTTTTGCTTGATGCTGGAAAATGCATTGGAGCAGGTGACCTGCTTGGGGAGAGCGTTCTGGAACTGGGGTGCCGCTAGTTGGGAAGGCCTTACAGTGGTACCTCAGGTTACATACGCTTCAGGTTACATATGCTTCAGGTTACAGAGTCTGCTAACCCAGAAATAGTGCTTCAGGTTAAGAACTTTGCTTCAGGATGAGAACGGAAATTGTGCTCTGGCGGCGCGGCGACAGCAGGAGGTCCCATTAGCTAAAGTGGTGCTTCAGGTTAAGAACAGTTTCAGGTTAAGAACTGACCTCCGGAACGAATTAAGTACTTAACCTGAGGTACCACTGTATTTCCAGTAGCACCTGCACCACACCTGGGAGGACAGGGAAACCCAGAGAAAGACCTTTGAGGATCTCAAAGGATAGCAGAGGCACATAAGGAGATGGGTACTTTGGGCCCAATACACTAAGAGTTTGTAAGTCAAGACCAGAACTTTGAACTGCTCAAAGCAGCTGATCCCAGTACAGTCGTACCTTGGTTCTAGAACAGAATGTGTTCTGGGAGTCCGTTCGACTCCCGGAACAGTTTGAAAACCAAGGCGTGGCTTCTGATTGGCTACAGGAGTGTCCTGCAGCCAATCAGAAGCTGCGCTGGACATTCGGCTTCCAAAAATCGTTTGAAAACCGGAACAATCACTTCTGGGTTTTGATTGTTTGGGAGCCGATTTGTTCGGGAGCCAAGGCGTTTGAGATCCAAGGTACGACTGTAGCAGCCGTATTATGAAATAATTGCAGTTTTCTGCATATCTTCCTTGCAGGTTTAAATTTGCATATGGTTTCCATGAATAAGGCTTCGGATGCCAAACGGAAGCTGGTGGGTGGGTTGGATTCACTTAACCATCTGGATGGGCACCTTGGACTGTGCAACCTGCACTTAAATTTAGCAGCATCTTAGCTGTTGGGATTTTACATCTTCATTTCTGATAATTTTGCATTTGCTTCGCTTGCAGCAAAGCCGTGATGCCTTTAGTGAAAATAACCAGGAAGACCTTAAGCAGCCCTACAGAGGCAGGAAATTGCACACGGCATGGCTTGGGCTCTGCTTAGCTGAGTTGGTAGAGCAACTTCCTTCCATTCAGAAAGTCCCAAATTCAGTTCGCAATGGCATCTCCATGCAGGGATGGGAACCTGCTGTCTTGAAACCCTGGAGAGTCGCTGCCAGTCAGGGTAGACAGTACAGAGTGAGATGAAAGTGGGTTGCATAAATGTTCCAAGTGCGCAAGAATACAGTTGAATCATCCCTGTAAAATAGTGACAATCTGGAAGCTACCCAGACGTAGGAAATAGGCTTGTTTTTGTCTTCCTTCTTAATATCTTTTTCAGCGTGTACTCAGAAAAGGGCAACCAAAATGTTCAAGGGGTGGCACAACTCCCCTATGAGGAAAGGTTAGGGAACTATGGAATTTGCTTCCACAGGAAGTGTCAGGGGACTGCTATGGGAACAGGGGTGGAAGGCAGAGGAATACAGAGAGCCTCCCATGCTTCTGAGGAGCAGCTCCTCATCCAACAGTGGGGAAAACCACACCTCCAGTGGAGCAGAGGAGGAAGAGGAAAGCCGAGCGAGGAGAGGGCTCGAAGATGCTACTGAGAGCCCAAGCACCTCACCTAGCCTGGCCAGCCAGGAAACAGGCACGCCGTTTCCGTCGCCCAGTTTGCACAGAGGGGTGAAACGTAAGGAGGGGAGGCGAAGATTTGGGATGTCTAAGTTCTTATGTTTGGGGGGGGGACCAGAAGAGGCCACTCCCGGAATCTGCAAGTGACTGAGACGGACATGAACTTTCTGGTTCTGCACTGTAAATAGTTTGCACAAATAAAACCTGTTAAAGACAGGTGGGAGTCCTGCCTGGTTACTCATGAGCAGCCACCTCACCACCTGACAGGACGTAATGACAGCCACCAACTTTGATGGGTTTAAAAAGGATTCATGGAGTTTAATGCTCTCAATAGTTACTTGCCAGAATGACTGTGCTCTATCTCTGCTGTTGGAGGTCCAAATGCCAGCTGCTGGGAATTGGGGTGGGGTAGGGGGAGAGTGTTGTTACACTTCCAGACTTCCCATGGGCATTTGGATGACCACTGTGAGAACAGGATGCTGGACTAGGTGGGACTTTGTCTTGACCCAGCAAGGCTGCACTTATGTTCTTAGGTATAAATCTAATAATTAGATTTTGAAACTGTGGCAGGGGCTGACTTGTTTTTTAATATCTGTGCAGTGCCCAGAACACTTTAGACTCTTCATACAGCAGGATTAGAATAATATGCAGCAATGCTAGTTTATGCGGAGAAAAAGACCACTTTCCTCAGAGCCTCACCGTTTTCACACGCCCCGGGGATTTCCAGAGCACAACTTTGTGGTTTTTTGTTTTTGTTTCTGCTGCCTTAAGTATGACTACTGCTGGGAAATTATAGTCTTCCTGCTGTCAAACCTTCCAGCTATTTTTGAGGCTTAGGGACCCCACAGCAAAGTAAACAGGCTGCTACTCTTTGAATGGGCTTGTAGCAGACAGAGCTGAGTTTCCGGATAATTCTGTTTGTTCTTTGACAACTTATTGGCAAATATATGCTTTGCAACAGGACAACAGGTACGCAGGACAATTGAAACATTTTCACAAGGAGCTTAGACTTCTTGCTTGCTTGAGGGAGAATGTGTCTCTTTTGATATATAACATTGTCAGTTGGCATTACTTAAGGCACACCCACTACTGTAGTTTCGTCTGTCAAGACTAAAACACTTGGTTTCATCCAATTTGTCATACACAGGTGACTCCCTAGCAGATGCACAGCAGCCTTCACCAACTTGGTGTGCTCCAGATGTTTGGACTACAACTCTAGTGCAAAGCTGCCTGCTGCCTGGGGCTGATAGGGGTTGTCGTCCAGAACATCTGGAAGGCACTAGGTTGGTGAAGGCTGATTTTAAGGTGCCGCTTGCTTTGAGTTAAGTTTATACAGTGGTACCTCAGTTTACGAACTTAATCTGTTCCTGAAGTCCGTTCTTAAACCAAATCCATTCTTAAACCGAGGTGCACTTTCCTTAATGAGGCCTCCCGCTGCCTGTGCCCTTCCACCATTCGGCTTCTGGTAGTAGACCGCGGTAAAGTTTGCAAACCAGAACACTACTTCTGGTTTTGTGGTGTTCATAAACCGAATAGTTCGTAAACAGGACTGTTCGTAAACCGAGGTACCACTGTACTGAAATCTAGGTTTTTATTTCTGTGTTACCAGTTTTGGTTTCAGTATATATGCAAAACAAACGAGGCATCAGGAAGCCTTTGCTGATCTATGGCAGATTACCCAGAGATGTACAGTACTAGTAGATCCAGGATTCCACAGTGAAGGCACTGCTTACAGCAGAGCTTTCCAAACTTTTCATATTAGTGACACACTTTGTAGACATGCATCATTTTGTGACACAGTACAGTGGTGCCCCGCAAGACGAACGCCTCGCGAGACGAAAAACTCGCAAGATGAAAGGTTTTTTCGTTTTCGAGTTGCTTCGGAAGACAAATTTCCCTATGGGCTTGCTTCGCAAAACGAAGCTTGCCACCGCACCCCGGACCTCTTTTGAAGCAAGGGGCGGCGGGGAGAAGATCGCTTCTCCCCGTTGCCAGCCCCGCAATCTCCGGGGACAGAGGGGAAGGCGCGCGTGCGCCTTCCCCTCTCTCCCCGGACCCCTTTTGAACCAAGGGGCGGCAACGGGGAGAAGCGATTCTCCCCGCTGCCCCTTCCCTTGCTTTAAAACAGGTCCGGAGACAGAGGGGAAGGCCCGCGGCGCTTCCCCTTTGTCCCCGGACGGTCTCCATAGGAACGCATTGATTGATTTTCAGTGCATTCCTATGGGAAACCGTGCTTCGCAAGACGAAAAACTCGCAAGAAGAAAAAACTTGCGGAACGAATTAATTTCGTCTTGCAAGGCACCACTGTAATTCAGTTTTACTAGCAAACCAGAGGTTAAACTAACCCCTTTGTAGCCCCGAGAGGAGCATTCATGCAACACACTTGCAGACTGCAGCTGACTTACTAATGTGTCGCAACACACAGTTTGGAAAGCTCTAGTGTTCAATGTTTCTTGGCACAGTTCAAACCAGGACCTGCTGCCTGAAGGAAGTTTTACTTGATGCAGTCATGTGGGAATCCTGGTTTCAGTGCCTAGGGAAGTCCTGGCGGGGGAGGTCCCCCACCCCCTTGCTAGCCTTGATCAGAAGGTGAAACCCAAGGCGCTTGCTTATGCTTCTTCCCTTGTTCCTTTTTGCAGGACTCAAGCTGAAATGGCTCACACCTGTCGGGGAACCATCAACTTGTCAACGGCTCACATCGACACAGAGGACTCTTGTAACATTGTGCTTTCCAATGGGGGAAGGACATACCACCTGAAGGCTCACTCAGAAGTGGAGCGGCAGCGATGGGTCACTGCTTTGGAGCTGGCCAAGTCCAAAGCCATCCGCATGAGGAACAACCAGTCAGGTAGAGTCCGTGCTTGGTGGGGAGGATCTTTCTGTAGGCCCCTCCTCTCCTGCAGAACACCCCAGTGGCAGAAGAAGTTGCAGGGGAAACTGGGGTCTGAGGAAGCATTGCACTGTTCCTTGAGAATTGCACCGTCCTTAGTGGAGGTGCAATGTCGTAACAGGAGCACTGAGCTAAATCTTGGCTCCTACGCCAGAAAACTAAACAAATCACTAGATTCTAATCCTTAATGTGGGTGCTGCAGGGGCTGGTTATGCAAGGCTCCTTAAGGTTCTGCAGCCGGAGAGAGGTGCCTTGCATGCCTGACTGTCTCCTCTAAGAATTTGGATAGGTCAGCATGAATCAGCAGAGCAAGCAGCTTTTCCATACAGCTGTGAGCTTGGGCCCAAAGGAGTTCAGAAACAGTACTTCAGCATTTTAAAACCAGAAATCCACAGGGCCCGTTATATCTTGACCAGACCTTCCATCCAGAATCTCTTTATTTTAACTGTTAATACCTTCGACACAAACACACAGTCTCAGGGTGGCGTAAAGGTCTTGCCGCTGTGTTGAGTGACGGCGATACTAATGTTACATTTGACCGAGATGGAATGAAGAGGGCTTTCCAGGCTAGCAAATGAACTTGGGAGGTGTTGGTTTTCTGTGACACAGTCTTCAAGACGGTGACCACCGGTGGTGACCTTATCAGGCTTCAGGTTTGCAGGGTGGGAAGCTGCCTTGCGCAACTCGCGCTTCCTTTTCGGTAGTGTGCAAGCTGTTGGTGAAGGCCCAGGGATGCTGTGTCGCGTCTCACCCTCTGCCACAGGTCAAGCAATGACTACCAGCCGTGCCTGCCTCACGACCAGCCAGGGACTTGGTAAGGCATGTTGTCAGCCTGTTTAATTGAAAGAGCAGGGCAGCACCTGACGAGCCCCTGTGAGTGGCTGGAGACTTGGGCGAGGGCTGTGGCTCGGTGGTAGAACATATCCCATCCGGAGGGGCTGGGAGAGACCCCTGCCTGAATCCCCAGAGAGCCTTGTAGGGGTTGTGAATGGCAGGCAAGTGTGCAGGGGGAAATGGGGAAAGTAATGTGGAAGTAAAAGTGGACAGGTTGTCCCTGTATTCTCTTCTCTTTCCTCGTCTCTGCAGTTACTAGTTGGAAAGGGCCATAGCTCACTGGTTAGGGTACCCATTTTGCATGCAGAAGGTCCCAGGTCCAATCAGTCAATGTTTATTATGGCAAAGCAGCCAGCATACACCCAAGGTTCAATCCTTGGTGTCTTCTGATAGGGCTGGGAATGTGCCCCTGGTCTGAAACCCTGGACAGCTGCTCCCATTCGGCATAGACAGTGTTGGGTCAAATGGACCAGTGGTCCAACTTCGGTATAAGACAGCTTCCTGTGTTTTGGTTTGAGGGGTCAGAGGTTGTGCAACTATGCAACTCCTCCCTCAGTCTTACTGCTCCCTCACAATTTCCAGCCACTTGAGGGTTTCTACAGGAGAACGTTTGTCTTGATATAGTTTCAGGAGGTAAATTTGCAGCAGGTTTATTTATAGAGGAACTGTAATATCTTAAAAAACAGATATTCAAGGCTGCAGTAAGTGGGGGGTAGGAGGGCAGGGGGAAGCAGCTTTCTCCAGGACAGTCTTCCCCAGCCTGATACCCTACAGATTATTTTTTTTGGACTACAGCTCCCATCAGCCCCAGCCAACATGGCAAATGGCCAGGGTTCATGGCAATTGTAGTCCAAAAGGTGCCAGGTTTGGGAAGGCTGCCCTAGGAGTAATACTGGAAGAAGCTTCCTTTGGAATGAATAGAACAGTTTTCCTAAGCAACATGCTTGAGTAATGAAAGGAAGGTGGTGGTATTATATTTTGGGACTGCTGTATGGAGATAATAAACATTTGAGATACATCAGGGCCATTTCCAGGGCTTCTAGGAATGCTTCTGCAGGTATGAAAATAGTAACGTAAACAATGGGTCAACGTCTTAGGCACAGCTTCCAAGACTGTAAAGCAGGTGTGACCAGTGTGGTGCCCTCCATATACTTTGGACTACAGTTCCCATAACTGCTGACCTTTGGTCCTGCTGATGGGAATTGTAGTCCAACAGCATCTAGAGGGCACCATATTGGCGACCTCTTGCTATAGAAGTGGTTCTCAATTAATTATATGTAAAAAAAGTTATTAAACTCTTTCTTCCCACCCTTCCTGAACCTTTTTGCTGTCAGCCTGTCATTGTGCTATTACCTTGCCCTGAATCACTTTCTACCAAAGATAATTCTGCTTCTCTATCTCTCTCTCCCCTCCACCAACGCATACACACAGATTCCTTTAGAACGTCACATTATTCTTCCTCTTTTCCCCCTAGCCCAGGCCCCCTCAGCCATGTGTTCATTAAATCCACGCCCATTAGATCCAAATTCAGTACTTTGTCAACTTGGCCAGACTTGTTTCCCCTCTGTCTGTTCGCAAGGATGGATGCATTTGCTAGCTCCTTTCTGACACTCTTGACTTCAGGAAGCCCCAGTTTCATTCCACTTTGAAGGAGAGCAATGTCATAACACAGATTAAAGGGATTTTTAATCCTCTTTAGAGACCATAAAACCACGTTTTGCCTACATCTGGCACTAAAAATAAACAAGCAGTCCACCCCAGGATTTTTTCAATGCTCTCTTTCTCTGCTTGCAAGTCTGATTAATTCCCACTGACTTTAATGGAATAAGTATAGCGGTTTGGTATTAAAACCTGCCGAGTCTCCCCTGCAGAAGCTGGTGGAGTGGGGGCTGCCCAAGGGACGTAGGAGCATGTTGCCCTTTTATGGAGGCTGCTGGGCGTCTTTTTAATTAATCATGCCCTACAAGCCCTCCTGTTATTTCTGCTTCTTTTCATCACACAGGCTGGTTGTGTTTGCTTGGGCTTAATGGGTGTGAACATTATGCAACATGAGCTGGCTGCTTGGTTGCCGGGTCACTTGGGGTTGCCACTTGCTCGCTTCTAGCCTCCTTGAATGAAGGGTCTTTTCTCTTGCTCTCATCTCTGAGAGCTGGCACGTGCTCCCCGCCCCCCCAGTGAGCGTCAGGATCTGCCCCCTCACTTCCATCAATCTAGTTCCAAAGCTTTGTACCTAGCATAAAGGCAGGGTTGCATCATCAAGATGCCCTTCAGCTGGAGATCCCTTTGCAAAACCACAACTGCCTCATCTGGGATAGAACAATGTTTCATTTGATCAGGAAATTGTGTGTGTGGCTCCAGAACCTGAATTTCCTACCTGTTGCCAGAGGCTTCCTTCCTGTGTTGGCTGAAGAAGAGAGTCCTGATGAGCAAAAAATAATAATTTCCCCTCGTCAGTGAATCGCTAGAGCGTAAATGCCATCTTTCTTTTTTTTTTTATTTTTTTATATAAAGTTTTATTGCTTTTTTCCAGGGTAAAAGAAAGGTATATCATCCATAGCACATCAAAAGCAGTTTTACAGAAAGGAAAAGAAGTTATAAAAGAAGAAAAAGAAAAGATTCACTTTTTCACATCCATTTTCATGATCGATCAGACTTCCCCACGTCCCCCATCCCCTGTTTTCTTCACAATAAAAATAAACAGCAAATTAATACCTTATTTCATATGTTTTTGTGTTTTCATTTAGTTATATAGTCCACAATTTATACATTTCGAAATCTTAACTTAATTTTCAACGTTTACCAAATTCAATACTGAAGCATGTTTTTCCAGAACATTTAGCAAATTCTCAACATTCATATAGCTTATAATATTTTTGTAAATAGTCCTTAAATTTTTTCCAGTCCTCTTCCACGGCGTCTTCTCCCATGTCTCGGATTCTGCCTGTCATTTCAGCTAATTCCATATAGTCCATCAGCTGCAAATGCCATTCTTCCAGCGTGGGTAACTCCTGTGCCTTCCAGTGTTTAGCTATAAGAATTCTTGCTGCTGTGGTTGCATATAAAAAGAAAGTTCTATCTTTTTTTAACACTCTCTGGCCCACAATGCCCAGGAGGAAGGCCTCTGGTTTCTTGTGAAAGGTGTATTTAAACACCTTTTTCAACTCGTTATAGATCATTTCCCAGAAGGCCTTCACCCTCGGGCATGTCCACCAGAGGTGAAAAAAGGTTCCCTCAGCTTCCTTACATTTCCAACATTTATTGTCAGACAAATGATATATCTTTGCAAGTTTGACTGGGGTCATGTACCACCTGTATACCATTTTCATAATGTTTTCCTTTAAGGCAGTACATGCCGTAAATTTCATACCGGTGGTCCATAACCTTTCCCAGTCTTCAGACATAATGTTGTACCCGATGTCTTGTGCCCATTTTATCATAGCTGATTTAACTATCTCATCTTGGGTGTTCCACTTAAGCAGCAAATTATACATTCTTGAAAGCACTTTCGTCTTAGGTTCAAGTAATTCTGTCTCTAATTTTGATTTTTCCACCTGGAAACCAATTTTTTTGTCTTTTTTAAAAATCTCTAAAATTTGGGCATAATGAAACCAATCTCGCACCTTTCCTTTCAGTTTTTCAAAACTCTGCAACCTCCAAGTGTCACCATCTCTTTCAATTATCTCACAATATTTCAACCAGCCAGTCTCCATATTACGAAATTTTACAGCCTTAGCCTCCACCGGTGATAGCCACCTCGGAGTCTTACTTTCGAATAAGTCTTTGTATTTAGTCCAGACAATGAGTAGAGCTTTCCTGACAATATGGTTTTTAAACAGTTTATGAGACTTTGCCTTGTCGTACCAGAGATATGCATGCCATCCAAAAGCATTACTATGCCCTTCCAGATCTAGGACATCAGTGTTTTCTAACAAGAACCAATCTTTCAACCAGCAGAGGGATGCAGCTTCATAGTACAGTCTTAAGTCCGGCAGGGCAAACCCCCCTCTTTCCTTTGCATCTGTTAATATTTTAAATTTTATTCGGGGCTTTTTGCCCTGCCAGACAAACTTCGCAATGTCCCTCTGCCACTTTCCAAAACATTCCACTCTGTCCACGATCTGAAGGGTTTGAAACAGAAACAACATTCTTGGCAATACATTCATCTTGACTGCAGCTATTCTGCCCGACAAGGTAAGTCTCAGTCTCGACCATATTTCTAAATCCTTTTTAATTTCCGACCAACATTTTACATAATTATCTTTAAACAGATTCAAATTTCTCCCAGTCAGGTTAACCCCCAGGTATTTCACTTTTGGAACAACATTTAATTCTGTTTCCTTCTGAAACCCATCTATTTCTGAAGGTGTCAGATTTTTAGCCAAAACCTTGGTTTTTTGTTTGTTCAGCTTAAATCCCGCCACCCGACCAAATTCAGAAATTAGTTCTAAGGCTCTTTTTGTACTAGCTTCTGGCTCCTGTAATGTCAAAACCAGGTCATCTGCAAAGGCCTTCAATTTGTATTGTTTTTCCCCGACCTGTATTCCTTCCACCCGCTGGTCCTTCCTAATCATATTCAGCAACACCTCCAGGACAGAAATAAATAACAAGGGTGATAAGGGGCACCCCTGTCGTGTCCCTTTTTCAATTTTAAACTCTTCAGTCACCACGTTGTTTACTATCAGTTTAGCTTTTTGCTCTGAATAGATTGCTTCAATACCATTTTGAAACGCCCTTCCCACTCCCATCCCTTCCAAATTTTTCTTCATAAATTTCCAAGATATGTTATCAAAGGCTTTCTCGGCATCTATAAATATCAAAACTGCCTTCGTGTTCAGATTTGTCTGTAATAACTCCAAAACATCAATGATATTCCTAGTGTTGTCAGACATATGCCTGCCAGGGAGAAAGCCTGCTTGATCTTTATGAATTACTTCATTTAAGACTTTTTTCAATCTGTTTGCCAAAATGTTAGTAAAAATTTTGTAATCCACATTTAGGAGTGAGATAGGGCGATAATTCCTGAGTTGAGTCTTTTCAGATTCTAATTTAGGAATCAAGGTGATGAATGCCTCTTTCCACGATTCGGGTGCCCCCTTTCCTTCCATAATTTGGTTACATACCTCCATTAATGGCTGAACCAAATATTCCTTCAATGTCTTGTAGTATTTGGAGGTAAGCCCATCTGGACCTGGAGATTTGCCTAATTGCATGTTCTGAATGGCACTTTCAATCTCCTGTTGTGTTATTTTGTAATTCAGGGCTGTTTGCTTGTCTTGTGTTAATTTTTGGAGGCCATAACTTCCTAGAAAATTATCTATCTCAGTCTCCACTTGGGGTCCTTGAGTAAACAATTTTCTAAAATATCTCTGGAAGCACTTTCTAATATCTTCTGGTTTCTGAATACATTCTCCCTCAACCTCTAGATTGGTAACAAAGTTCAACTTTTGTCTCTTTTTCAGCTGCCATGCCAGCAGCTTCCCACATTTATTTGCCGATTCGAATGATCTTTGTTTCATTTGTTTAATTTTCCATTCAACTTCTTGATTTATCAATTTTGCATATTGTGCTTGATGGAATTTTATTTCTCTTAAAACTTCTTTTGATTTTGGGTTTAGTCTCAACTTTTTCTCGCCATCTCTTATCTTCTCCAAGATCTTATCTTTTTTACCATTCCAGAGTTTTTTCTTGATAGAGTTTTGCTGTATCAGAAATCCTCTCATCACAGCTTTACTTGCGTCCCAGATTGTTTTCTTTTCCACCAAAGTATTCAAATTTATTTCGAAGTAATCTTTCAACGTTTTTTGGGCCTTCTTCACAATCTCCTGATCTCTAAACAAATAGTCATTCATTCTCCATCTGAAGGATCCAGCTGGTGTAAGTCTTAAATCTATTTTCAAGGCGTTGTGGTCGGAGCAAGTTTTAGGGCAGATCTCGACTTTTTTTATCTTAGGTGCCAGTCCTCTAGATGTCCAAATCTGGTCGATTCTTGTCCACGAAAGATGGGCCTCAGAGAAAAAAGTTCCCTCTTTACCTAGAGGGTTCTTTGTTCTCCAGATGTCAATCAAGTCCATATTGTCTGTAAGTTCAAAAAAGGTCTTTGGGAGTCTGCCATCTTTAGTCAAGTTCTGATTTTGGGACTTATCCATATATGTGGAGACAACTCCATTCATATCACCCATCAGGATGATATTAGTATAATCAATATAGTCCAACATTGTCTCATGTAGCTTCTTATAAAATTCCGATTTTCCATCGTTTGGTGCATAAATTCCTACAATCAAAAATTTCTCTCCTTGTGCTTGAATTTCAATCGCCAAAATTCTTCCTTGTTCATCTTTAAAGATCAATTTTGGTGCTAGGGCCTCCTTTGCATAAATCACTACTCCTCTTTTTTTTACTTTATCTGATGAGATAAATTCTTGGCCTAGTCTCTTGTTAATTAGTACTCTCCTATGGAGCCTAGTCACATGTGTTTCTTGAAGGCAAATAATGTCTAATTGTTCTTTTCTCAAAATATGAAAAATCTTTTTCCTTCTTTCGGGAGAATTTGCGCCATTAATGTTCCAACTAAGAAGCTGTAGAGACATCTTGGACTAATTATTTACCTGCTGGGGTGTCTCCTTTTTCGTTTTTGTCTGGAGGTGGAACCGGATTCAATCCAGGCGGAGGAGGTGGCCAGGCACCTGCTATTCCTTTCCGAAGGTCTTCCCCGTGGTCGTTTAGGAACTTTTCTTGCTCCTCTGCTGTTCTGATTCTTACCCTCACCCCTTTCAAAGTAAAAGATAATCCTTGAGGGAATTCCCACCTGTATGGGATTGTGTTGTTTCTTAGTAAGCTTGCTAGGTCTTTATATGTAGCTCTTAAGTCCAGAAGTTGTTTTGGTATATCTCTAAAGATTTCTGCCTTTTTTCCCTGGATCACCAATGGATTTTTAAAATGCAAGCCGAGTATGGTTTCTTTTTCTTGCCTAGATCTGAAAATGATCAGGCAATCTCTTGGTTTATCCTTCTTAGCCACTCTTCCTAGTCTAAAAGCGGTGACAATTTTAAAGTCTTTTTCCTCTGCCACACCCCAGAATTTGGATAATTCTATTGTCAAAAATCCAGTCAAATCCTCCTTTTCTGATTCTGGGATGTTTCTAATTCTGAGGTTATTTTCCCTATTTTTCAGCTCTGCAAGGGACAGGTACACTTGTTGTTCAGTCACCTGTCTACTCAGTGGTCTGACTTCGCCTCTTAATTCCTCTATCCTCTTTTTATTTTCGTCTGCTTTTGTATTTGCTTCCTGTGCTAGTTTCCGATTTTCTGTTGCAGTCTTTTCAATATTATCTATGGCCTGAGAGTTTTTAGAAACTTGGTCTGTCAATTTGTTAATTGAGGCTGTTACCTGGTCAAGTTTAGCAGCTTGTTCATCAAACCTAAGTGCTTGTTCATCCGCTTTCTTGTTCAGTGCTGCCAGCTGTTCCAATATTTCTTTAGAGACAGAGTCTATCCCCCCAGCAGCCATCTCTCCAAGAGTAGGCTGTATAGCTTGTCCTTCCTGCAGACCTGTCACAATTGGGACAGATGATCTGCGTGGCTGCACAGGCAAAGTTAATTGCAAAAGTTCAGTTTGTTTTGCTTTTTTTCTTTCTGCAGCCCTTGTTTTTGCTGTGCCACTCATTCCACAGCTGTCCCAGTATCAAGGTCAAATTGTAAATCCCATGGGAAAATTAATTCCAGAAAAAGTAAACATCCAGGCAGGAAAATTCCAAGACTAGTAGCAGTTCTCAGAGACTATTAAATCCACAATCCAGCAGGGGGAGCTCCCTGAAAGTTAGGGAGAAGGATAGGAAATTTCCACCAAAAGTTCCCTTACACACAAAAGAAAAAATATTATCCAAAACGAGGGGGGGAACCCCTCTCCTTAAGTTTAAACTGCAGAGAATAAAAGTTCTTTACCAAGGTGCTTGCAACAGTTCCTTTTCCCGCTTACAAAGTAGCCCAATGTTACTTCTAACTTTGTCTACAGTTACTGCAGACCGATGTTACTTGTATCCAGTCAGACCGAGAGCAGGGTTTCAAAAATTTGTAATCCACAAGGTAAAAGAAAGAGGAACATAAATTTGTCTCTTATAAAACTGTTATGTCCTTTCTTTAACTCTTAATCAATCAAGGTCGAATTTGCAGATAAATTCCAACTCTTTTAAGATTCCTTTCAGCGCTTCAGCTTTAAAGGGGCTTTGCTCAATACTTTAAACAGAGCCGGGAGACTGACTTCCTTTTTAGCGTCTCCCGCTTTCAGCCAAATTTCTCCAAATTTAGTTCGTAGAAAGCTTCAAATTTCCTACTCACGAGTAAGTTGTTTCAGTTCGATTGTTGAAGGAAGAAAGGTCAGCGCTGATCAGCAGCAGCCGCGCGGCTTCACTTCCGCGGAAAGAGCGATGGATCCACAGCACCGCTACCCCCTCCACGTTCAGAAACCCCTTACGGGGTCCCTTCTGCGTTTCGGAGGTCGCTCCTGGTGCCCGCCGAATCCCACGGCCACTGGCTCACTCTACCAGTGGTTTTTCTTCATGGGTCGTCGCTGTGCCGCAGCGCACGACCCTTTTCCGCGGAGCCCCTCTTCAGCAGCTGAAGAGGACCGCCATTGCTGAGCGCGCCGCCTCCGGAAGTCCCCGTAAATGCCATCTTTCTAAGGCTGGAGGAGAAAGGGCATGATGCCCTTTGCACACTAGCGTGACTTTAAATCAGAATCTTTAGTGTGGATTTAAATGAGAGCCTTTGGCTTTTGGGCTTCCTGTTAGGGCATCTGGTTGGCTGCTGTGAGAACAGAATGGTGGACTAGATGGGCCTTTGGTGGTTCTTACATTCTTAAAACGATATGAAGCCTTGCACAGATGGAGATGTTGGCTTACACATTTCATACACCTTGCTGGGCTGTAATACTGACATTCACATCTGAGGGTTGGTGTAGCTGTAGGCTGACTCTCTGCGCTTCAAGGGGGACGGACTCCTTTTGTACTGTTTACAGTGCTGCATGCAGTCTGTTTTGATCCATTTGTGCACGCCCTGTCTTGCCAGCTGGCAAGCCTTTCTGAACCTGGCAGTCCTGTTTGGTGCTTGTGCCCTGGGAGAGGAAGGCAAGGCAGAAGAGTGTGCAAGGAAACAGTACAAGTGCAAGTTGTGTGTGTTAGAACTCCTTAACTGCACTATAGCCTCTGCACACACCTGGGTTGCTTCGTAATATGGTGGTTCTACACCTCTATTTTTCTTTTCAACTTCAGGTGGGTTTTATTTAAAAAACCACACAATTCAGCACGCTCAACAGCACAGTCTAGTGAGATACATAAACCTATTAAATATACAATACAGTCATACCTCGGGTTGAAGTTGCTTCAGGTTGAGCGTTTTCGGGTTGTGCTCCGCGGCGACCTGGAAGTAACGGAACGCGTTACTTTTGGGTTTCACAGCTTGCGCACACGCAGACGGTCAAAATGTAAGCTTTTCACCCGAGGCTTTTCTGGGTGATTTTGCTCAGCTGTGTATTTCCTCCTCCCTGCTGTGTCCTTGGTGCCCCCTAGCGGCAGCTGTTTTACTTGTGGGATTTTCCGGGAATAAAGTTCTGACCTTCCAGAATCTGTGCCCTCCTTCTGTGTTTTCCAGTGCTTTTTTCTAACCTCGCACTCACCCTTGCTTTCCCTCTCTTTCCCCTACTGCCCCGTGATGGACATCCCGGTTGTGAAAATCTCCAACTATTATCTGTTTCAAATGGAAGCATTTAGATCAAATAGCCCTCCAATGATTTGTTTGCTTGGTGAATATAAAATACAGCAGCATCAGAGCTGTAATACTGAGCCATTACTTCAGCCATGGGGAACCTTTGGCTATTCAGACGTTTGCTGAACTACGACTCCCACCATCCCTGGTCATTGGCCACACTTGCAGGGGCTGATGGGAGTTGTGGTTCAGCAACATCTAAAGGGCCAAAGTCTCTCCATTTCTGCATTACTTGAAAGAGGTGCCATGGAATTGAAATGCAGTGTCACATACTGTTCTTCCACTGCCCTGTTTGCCTGAAAAGCTTCTGTTTTGTCTAGAACATTGTACGTATTTGTGCCTGTTTGAAAACATTTTTCTTTGTTTTGTCTTTTTCCTTGATGTCCTTTTGCATTCATGTTTCCTGCCTCTGTAAAACCTTTGGTGGAGGGATGTATATATGTATGTGTGTGTTCATTTCAGGTGCTGGGTTCATATATATCCACTCTCTTCCACTGTTACTGATGCCATTAATAATTGTGTCACACATTTACCATTTCCATCTTTTCTGCTGTTCATCAATAAATGTTGCATGCATGTAACCTTTTGTGGCTTATTTTGTTCGTTTGCTTTTCCCCACTTCAAATAGCAAAACCTAAGAATTTCATTCTGTGCGCCGCACATGGTCAAGGTTTCCTTCCTATTTTCCATTTTCTTTAAGCTTTCATTTCTATATTGGGAGTGTTTGTTTAGAGCAGCTTTTCTCAATCTGTGGGTCCCCAGATGTTGTTGGACTACAACTCCCATCACCCCTAGCTAGCAAGGCCAGAGCTCAGGGGTGATGGGAGTTGTAGTCCAACAACATATGGGGACCCACAGGTTGAGAACAGCTGGTTTAGAGCATTTGTACTCCAACTCTTCACCCAAAAATGCTTCCAGGGTGGCATACGTGTGATTAGTTAAAACAGTCCTTGCCCGCAGGCTTACAATCTAAAAGACATGTCACACAAGGAAAAAGGGGCAGGGAGGGAAGAGGGGTGAAAGCAAACTCAAGCATCACATTATTAAAGTTAAGCAATAGTTCTTATAACTCCCAGAAAGTGCTTAGCAATATTTCTCAGAAGTGCACATGTATAAGTGGACACACTCTCCAGTTTGCTTTAGACATGCATCAAACTTCCCAGTCTTCTGTGCTCCACCAGATGCTTACCACCAATTTTGTCCTGCTTTAACACCACACAATAATCTGCTTTTTGCCCAGCTAAACTACAGAAGCATGGAGTGTGGGATGGCAATGAGACCATCAGTGGAAAGGTTAGCCCCCTGCTCTCTCTCAGCCTGTGAGAACCCGGGGTTAATGGTTATGGGCTGGGAGGGTCAAGTCTAAGTTGGGTGTAGAAGGGGAATATTCCTGTAAATAATTGGTCTTCTGATAGATCCCTGACTCTCTTATGTCTGCCCTAAAGCAGCACTGTCAGGAAGCTTTTATGGGAGCATCTTGAGTTTTGCTTTCCACAGCAAAGGTTGGTGTTGGCTCTTGATGTGTTTGAGGGTTAATTGCTGGCAAGACAGAAGCATTCTGTCTCCTCCAAAGCAGATCTGTAGCCACTTCTTACAGGTATGATGTATAGAGCCCAGGCTGGATCTACACTGATCTGGAAAAGGCTATTAAAAACACTATTAAAAAATACAGCTCCCAATGCAATTTGCCACTGGTGACAGATTGCTGCTCTACAGCGCTCTCTGGTGTCACATTTTCAAAATGCATTTTAAACGTCATAAATCACCAGTGTAGATTAGTCCCCAGTGTGGTATAATGGCTAGAGTGTCAGACTAAGGCTTTGGAGACCAGGGTTCAAATCCCCACTTAGCCATGAAATTCAGAGGGCGACTTTGGGGCCAGTCACTGCCTTTCTCAGCCTAACCTACGTGACAGGGTTTTTTTCTGGGGATTAAATGAGGAGGGGGAAACCATGTACGCCACCTTGAGCTCCTTGGAGAAAAAGGTGGGATATAAATACAATTAAATAAATCAACAAACAAGCAGAGAAGAGAGGGGGTGGCCTACTGATGTTTTGTGGGGAAAGTTGTGAGGCTCTGCTAGGGTAAAGCCCATCCCTGTTTGGGTCCTTTCAACTTGTAGGGTTACCTGAACATTCATATGACATTCATTCATTCATTCATTCATTCATTCATTCATATGACATTCATTCATTCATTCATTTCATTCATATACCACCTTTAACTGCCAAGGAACTCAAGGTGGTAAACCTGGTTCTCCCTCCCATTTCATCCTCACAACAACCCTGTGAGGTAGGTTAGGCTAAGAGATGGTGACTGGCTCAAGGTCACCCAGTGAGCTTCATGGCTGAGTGGGGATTTGAATCCTGGTTTCCCAGGCCTTAATCCAACACTCTTAACCATTTCACTGCACTGTCGCTAAAACAGCATGTGATCAAACTGAGTAAGACTGTTCAAAGATCTTGGAACATTATTTACTTTTCTCTGAAAATTTGCTTTCACAATTCTGCTCGTAGTGCGTGATGACCCTGGTTGCTTTGACACCAAAATATGTTTTTGGACAAAACCACACAGAATGTGTGTTTCTCAAAATTTGACAAACACAGATGCTAATGCAACAATTCTGTGCCGCCTTTAAAGTGTAACTAATTTATTACAGTGTAAGCTGTAGTTTAACTCTGTAATAAATTTGTTAGGGTTGTATGCAGTGCTGGCCCTGCTCAGAGTAAAACCACTGAAATTAATGGACCTCAGTTAGTCATATCCATTAATTACATTGGGTCTGCTCTGAGCAATACTAGCACTGCATACAAGAAGACTGGTGTTCTTACTGAGACAGAGTGACCCCTCTGGAAGATGCAGAAGTCTCTCCCAATGAGGACAGCCTCTGGTGCTATACCTTGCCTGCTTGGAATGCTTCCTAATAGTTATATAGCACAAATATTTCCCTGCCTCAGTTCAGCTGTTACTTTCAAATTAAGCTGGAACTTAGCAGCAGCTGCTGTGATAATTTATTTGTACCGGAGAGAAGAAATATATAACATGCAGGCAATATTCCAGGATATGAAAAGGTTGCTGGACCCACCAGCTTTTTCTGGGTCTCTCGTAAGAATTACAAAGCTTACAAAACATGGCTTACTGTTTCTATGCAAGTGAGAATGTCTGGGACAGTTACTCCCTATAGAAATTTGAACATTATGCTGGTGGCCACAAGGTGGCTGTGTTGCATTTGTCTTTATTGTAAGGAATGCAGGATGGGGAGAGTATATTTGGTGCAATACTGTACATTGAAAGAAGCTGCATACCGCTTTAAGGAATTGTGCTTCTCCCAATGAATCCTGGGAGCTGTAGTTCATTGTTTGCTGCTGAGAGATGTTGGGAGACCCCCCTATTCCTCTCACAGAACTACAACTCCCAGAATGGTTTAGCAACCAATCTCTCTTCCCAGGGAACTGTGGGAACGGTAGCTCTGTGAGGGGAACAGCGGACTCCTAACAACTTCCAGCACCCTTAAGAAACTACTGCTCCCAGGATTCTTTGGGGGAAGCCATGACGGTTCAAAGTGGGATGCTGCTGCTTTTAAATATTTCGCACGGGTGGGTCCTAAATCACATGATGTCTCCCAGATGTTTTGGACAGTAGCAGTTGCTCTCAACCCACACCCTGTAGGACCACTGTGCTGGTTTCCAGGAAAGGAGGAGGGAGGCTGTATAAGAAGGAAGTTGCAATGGCATAAGCTGCCTGGTGACCTCGCTGACCAAGAAGCCCAGGGAAGCATTCTTAGGGGCATTAGCTAATACATACCCTCAGTTTATTGGCTAAACCTGTCGGAATAGGATTACTCCGGAAGTTCCAAGAAGCTGAGACACACTGTTTGGTGCCTGCAGAATTCTCTCTCTGTGTGAAAGAACCATCTTGCAAGCACTGGGATGTTCTCCCTGCTGTTATTCAAATACGAACTTTCAGTTTCTAGAAGCTGTTTCTAGCCAGACCTGCTAAGTGATCCACATTCTCCTTTAAAAGGGACCCTGCTGTTTTGGGGAGGGCAGGGGGTGGGGAGGGAGAGATCCCCTTCACATTTCTTTCCTGAGCGCAAGGAGCTAATGGGTGCCCTCACTGATTCAAGTGGCACGGTTGTGCCAGCACGGCTACAGCTGCTGGAGCAGGTAAGGACTGTTTATAAAAGTCTATGTGGAGGGGTGGGGTGCAGCTGGGGCCTCTGGGTAATGAAAGGAATGGGGCTTGTGTGTGTGTGTGTGTGTGTGTGTGTGTATACCTGTAGGGAATAAAAGGGACGTCGGTGGCGCTGTGGGTTAAACCACAGAGCCTAGGGCTTGCCGATCAGAAGGTCGGTGGTTCGAATCCCTGCAACGGGGTGAGCTCCCATTGTTTGGTCCCTGCTCCTGCCAACCTAGCAGTTCAAAAGCACGTCAAAGTGCAAGTAGATAAATAGGTACTGCTCCGATGGGAAGGTAAACGGTGTTTCCGTGCGCTGCTCTGGTTCGCCAGAAGCGGCTTAGTCATGTTGGCCACATGACCCGGAAGCTGTACGCCGGTTCCCTCGGCCAATAAAGCGAGATGAGTGCCACAACCCCAGAGTCATCCGCGACTAGACCATTTACCTTTACCTATACCTGTAGATGTCCCAAATTTGCTCACCCTCCTGCCAGTAAAGGCAAAGTCCAGTCCTTCCCAAACATTATAGAACATGAGACTTTTAATTTCAGCATTGGGGGCTCAAGCCCTACGTTGGGTGAAAGACTTGATGATCCTCCTGGTCCCTCCCAACTCTGCAGTTCTATGATTAAAAGAGGCAGCAAGGACAAAGACCCATGGAGCCACCTCCCAGGCAGCAGGAAAAAAATGTAGCAATCTTTTCTACCATAGGCTGATTGTGGCCTTGCTGATTCTTTGAGAGAAGGAGACTGAATTCCTAGACAGGGTTTTATTTTGAATGTGTGTTTAAACAAAAGAATGTTTCCCCAGCATTTCCATATTTGTGAAATACCAGACTAATCAATTTGCAGCTAAGGGAAAGCTAGAAGCAGCTTGGTGAGATGTGTAATTGTTCTTGCAGGGAAGGAGCAGAGATTCCACCCCCCCCCCAAATGTAAATGGAACTATTTTTTGCACCTTATTAAAGAAGAATGTTTGCAAAAGGTGGAGAGAGAATGGGGACACTTGGTTTCCTTGGAGTGCTTTGCAATAGCTCACCACATCCTATACATGAAACGAAATGGATCGAGGACCTGTGATTGAATTGACTTGACCTCACATAATTTCTAACCATTGAGCATGATGGCTGGGACTGACTGGGGTTTGGGGTGCAGCAACATCTGGAGGGCAACAGGTTGGCTAGCTCTTGAGTTTCTGTATGGATCACAAATTGGAAGCGGATGCTAAGCCTGGATTCAACAGCAGGGGGCAACAGCGCTGCAGTAGTGGATGGGTGTTTACAAAAGCTGAGCAACAGTTTGTGTGTTTGCAATTAAGAGCCCCGTTTTATGATGCACAAAGGCTATCGTCTTCCTTGCTGGGTTTTAAAGTTGCAGTATTGTTGCCGTTTTTTGGAAGTGCCACATAAACACAAATAGGGCCCTGCTGAGCTTCATTGCTTTGTATGACGCACGCTCACCAAGTCTGCTGTGAATCAGCAGCAAATGGATTGCAATTCTCTTTTGTTTTGTTTTGTTTTTATTTAAAGGCAATTCCCTTCATTTTGAGGAGCAAATTAAAATAGAGGGAATGGCATACAGGATTGTATGACTTGTGCTAAATTCCCAAAATGAAAACAAACAAAAACATTTAAGGAAACAAAGGAAAATAATCAACTGCATGAAAGCAAAATGAAGCTACCACCGTTAACGAAATATCAGGCAGCTTAAAAATATGTGCTCTACGGGTTGCCTCCCACTAAGTTGGCAGCAGCGGGAGCTTTCCCGCCTAAGCTGAAGGAAGGGAGGTCCCAGGACATAGCCAAAGTCACAGTGGGCTTCATTGGCAGTTTTAAAAGTTAAAATGAGCAGTTTGATTTGGGCTCTGCAACCACCCAGTTGCCAGTTCAGCATGTCTTGCCACAGGGACGTGGGTGGGTTAAACCACAGAGCCTAGGACTTGCCAATCAGAAGGTCGGTGGTTCGAATCCCCGTGACGGGGTGAGCTCCCGTTGCTCGGTCCCTGCTCCTGCCCACCTAGCAGTTCGAAAGCACGTCAAAGTGCAAGTGGATAAATAGGTAAAGCTCCGGCGGGAAGGTAAATGGCGTTTCCGTGCTCTGCTCTGGTTCACCAGAAGCGGCTTAGTCATGCTGGCCACATAACCTGGAAGCTATACGCCGGCTCCCTCAGCCAATAAAGCGAGATGAGCGCTGCAACCCCAGAGTTGGTCACGACTGGACCTAATGGTCAGGGATCCCTTGTTGTAAATAAAAATATGCCCTTTTCCCTTATGGGGTATCCAAGAGCCCATATAGAGTCCTTACATAGGTTCCCTATTGGTAGGAGAAAATAACAGAGGCCAACCAGAGAATATTGAGAAGCAAAGCAGCTAGTAAGCTTGATCTTTATTGATCTGTTGCAACAGGGTACTCCCCTCACACGCAGGAGAGGAAGAGGACCCAGAACAATGGCCTGCAAGGCCTTATAAAGACTTTTGAAATTCCCCTTCTCTAGATCAGGACCACCCCCAGAAACATTATGCATACATCACAGAAGGGGTGTAACCTAAGACCACCCCTCAGGTACATCCCACCTACATCACAGAAATTTAAATGTTGTTTTTCTCTTCTCCTTGTTTATCTCCTGTCTAGCAGGTTACTTGATTGGATTTTCTGGGGAGCCTGGCCATTCTTTTGTAATGCTAAAATACTTATTTCCTGGGCCAGGTCACAGGCTCACACCTTATTCAAACACAGATTAAAGGAAGAGACAATGGGGAGGCTTTTCCATTTTTAACCTTGCAGAGACAGGATTTGGTCAGTTTAGGAATCAAAATGGTTCCAGGTTTGCCTTCCTGTACTGATCTATGTATGTGCAGTTATGAACATTACTATATATCTAAAACCATAAAATTCCTATCACAATTTCCCCCCTTTGGGGCTAGAATTTTTCTTAAAAATTTTTGCCCCACAAATAATAACATTGTATGTTGTAAATGGATGTCTTTGTATGAATATATCATATAAAAATAACACATGTTGCCTTTGCTACTAAATTACTTGTGGCATTCTAACACTTTGGGAGAGACCATTTACTCAATAGTGTTCTATGCTTTACACCTAGCAGGAAGGGAAGGTCCACTAATGACTGAAAAGTGCAGTTTGCTTCCCCCCCCCCGCCATTTTAGTGTTCTCAGGTGTCAAGGTAGCTCTTCTGTGGTCTCACACTGACATAGTGCTACAGCAACACATCCTGTCTGTTGAATCCCCTCAGGGCTTTCATTTAACCATGTCGCCTGGCATTCACCATAGCTGGCACAGGTTTTGGGCATCTCGTGAGGGAGAGGTCTTCGCCTTGGCCTTTAGCTATGGGATTTTATTATAGGCTGTGGTCTTGTACTCATGGAAGTTGCTCACTTGCACTTAAAGGACCAAAAGCTAATTGCAGCCTGGATACACTTGCGCAATTCAAACTGAGTCCAATTTGAATTTATCTTGCCCCATGGTTCTCAAGTCTTCAAACCAATCTGTTAAAAGAAAACCATTCTTAACAAGGGCAGTTGTCCAAATAAGTCAATTTAAGTCTATAAGGAATCATTCCTGCTAAACCAAAGCATATCCACCTTCATGTACCTGGTGTTTTATGGATCCAGAAGTTTGTCATTGGCAAAAAGAGGTTTAACACATATTAAAATGGATAGGGAAAGTTGGCAGAGTGCCAGGTGGAACAATGTGGTTATAAATTGATCTAAACACTGGACTACACAATAGTGTGAGCTATTAGAAAGTATAAAATGCATGAGAATTCTCCATTGGTGTGTAAGCAATAAGACATTAAACATAAAAACAGTTACACACAATATTCCCCCCTTTGTGGAAATTACACTGTCAGACACATTTCAACATTCTTACATAATGACACATAATACAAAAAAAAAAAAAAACTAATTAAATATCTGTTACATATCTTGACACAATTGTGATCTTTTACGTATGTATCTTTTGAATCCTGGAGCACAGTCTTAAGGTTCAAAAGTGGGAAAATGTCCTTGCAATTCAACTCCTTCCCCCTTTGTCAGGTCCACTTCCCCCTTTGTCAGGTCCACTCCCCCCCCCCGGCAGTCTATATCCTTTGAAAGAGATAGCTGTGGGCACTTTGAAAACTCTGTTGTTGCTGGTCTTGTGATGGGTTGACTGAGTTGAGGGGTTGTTGCTGCTCATCATTGCACATCTGTAGAAGTGATATCCTGTAAGGGGCAGGGTTTTGGGGTGACTTAAAAACAGTTAGACAAGAAAGGGGCAAAAGGCAAAAAGGATGTCCTCCAGTTTTCCATGGGAAGCTGCAAATAATAACAATCTTAGTGGATTAAACGTTTTATTCATTATCACATTTCCATATAATTACTGTTATTATCTGCTAAGTTTGTTTGCTTTCCTTCAGTTAATTTTTGTTGTTGTTGTTCTTTTCATATTATAAAATAAAAAATTACTCCACATGTATAGAAAGAGAACTGTAAAAAATACAAAGGTTAAAAAATAAAAAGAAGGCAAAAAATTAGATTACCAGTTAGATGAAAATGGACTTGACACAAAGACATCAGATTCAGAAAATAACTATTAAATTAAATAGTACAAAGATATTATCAAAACCACACAGATTACTACTGGACTGAAAAAAATGGGAAAACAATGGGGAAAACTTAAAATTCACCATGTGCTATCCAATAAAAGAACTTCATGAGACTGACTTTCAACATGTGATGAACATGTCCCCAAAGTAAAACACACACACACAAAATGAGCTATGAGGAACCAAAATAAATAAATGCTAAGACACACAATTAATAAGAAACCTGAAGTAATCTGTTTTGGCATTCTAACATCCCGAATGAAAATAAAAGTGTTTCTTGATGTGACATCATCAGCTGTAATGTTAATACTGGGAAATGAGTTAATACCAAGAAAAAATGAATGGCAATTTTAAAGTTGTGCAAATAACTTGCACTAGCCAAAATGACAGAATTAATAAGAAATGCTCAGGCAAAAAGGTAAACAAATACCATTCCACAAACAATGTTTGGTTGTGCTTTGATTAATTTAATGGAAGAACTGATAAAACGAACTTAATAAACGAAAACAGATTATTTGTAACCTAAAAAAAATGTCAAAGCCACAAAGAGATAGAAGGAAATCAACTAATGTAGCAGGGATTCAGACTTGTTTTGCTGAACAGAAAGAAAGTGACTGTTTGGCTTTAAGTGAAGAAAGACAAAAGGAAAAACAAATGCATTTACTTTTTATAGAGTATTTAAATCACTGTTTGCATCCCTTCATTATCATTTGTGCTGTGGGAGAAAAGAAGGGACACTCTGTTAAAAGGGAAAATTATTTCATGTGAGAGGTCTGTCAGGAAATGCTGTTCCTAAAATGCATAGGCATATACACACACACACACAAACTGTTATAAAATCTACTCAAGAGAGGAACTCACAGTGGGAGTGCTTTGATATTTACCTGTGAAAAGAATTTGGCATGTCCAGTACTTAACTCTTTTGTATTAAGTAGCCCCTGGAGTAAAACACATTAAGGGTGATTTCCCTCAATGGCTCAAAGTTTTACATAAGGAAATTTGGAAAGGTTTCAGGCTCTCCAAACCTTCTCTCTCCCCCCCTCCTTTCTCTCTCTCTCTCTCTCTCTCTCTCTCTCTCTTGTAAGCTGATCTAGCCTCTGTGCATGTGCAGAGTTCATGCCTCAGCAAACCTTTTATACCATTGAAAATGTTGCATCTTTTGGCTCAATTAGAATAAGGAAGGGAAAGGTAAGGAGTAGATTTTAAAAATAGGGTTAGATTTTAAAACAAAAAAGAGAAACTCAGCAATTCAAGTATTCACCATTCAGCCCCAGCAAAAGGAGTGCTTCCTTTATGTACAGGAAAGGGCTATCATTATTGGTCATTTTATCTGGTCATTCGCGGAACAATCAACCGCTCTCTTATTTATGAGTAAAAATGGCCAGGTAGGGAGTAGATTTTAAAAATAGGGTTAGATTTTAAAACAAAAAAGAGAAACTCAGCAATTCAAGTATTCACCATTCAGCCCAAGCAAACTGAGACTGCTTCCTTTATGTACAGGAAAGGGCTAATATCCCTCTGGCCATTCGCGGAACAATCAACCGCTCTCTTATTTATGAGTAAAAATGGCCAGAGCGTTAGAATTCATAGGATTTTTTAACATTCTCAGTCATTTCAGCCTTACCATTTGCAGACAAAAAATTATTATTATTATTATTAATATTATTATTTTCTGCGCCTTAATTTACAGGAATGGCCAAGGCTAATTGTACTTGATTATTCATTTGTATGTGCTTAAACTTTGAATTGACTTTTAAGTTTGATTAAAAAAAAATAGTAGACAAAATGATAAATACTGTAATCACTCAAATGCTTGATATTACCAGTTGTGCTTCAAAACATCATGGCTTTTACCTCTCACCTTTTAAAACTAAAAAGCAAAGCTAGGCTGAATTTCAACTCCATTACCACACCAGAATTTAAGAATTACCCTCCAATGCTTGCAGACACATGGTCTTCCACACAGCCACAAATTGGGAGAGTTGAAAGGGACCCTGGGGTCATCTAGTCCAACCCTAAAATACAGGGTTCATAGCAAGATTTGTACTACCAGAAACACACACATACTTATGTACACAGACACAACTGGGGAAGAGATCACAAGCCATGCGCCTATCACAAACCATGCGCCTATCATGTACTAAGGAAAAAGAAAATAAAAGTACCCAACCCTTTTAGCAGATCTTGAAGCTAGTTTGAGTGAGAGTTTACTTCCTTAGACTAAAGAGTGCAAATTCCTATAGAAATTATCTTTAAAAGAAGATTGAAGTTAACATTTTTCCTAAGATAGGGAGAGGATCTTTTATAAAGCAAAGTTTAAACAGCCATAGATTTGATTTAAAAGGAATCCTGAACTTGCAGAGGAATAGTAAGCCTAATCTATGCCCCCCCCCCTTTGCAGTTTCCTTTAAAGGAAGCTTACTCGGGAGTAAATTTACCTGGCACAGAATAAGAAGGAGAAGGGGAAAAAACCCTGAAAGAGACAGAATGAAACAAGGGGGGGCATTTTCTAAGAAAAGAGGCCAGGACGTCTTATAGAGACTGATACCAGGAGCCTTACAATAACTCTTCTGTCCAACCAGATCAAAGTTAAAACTGGACTCAGATATTTTTCTTAGAAGGAACACCATACTTTCATAGGCATATGCTTAATGAAATACATACACTGCATTTTAGCTTGAGAGAGCAGTTGGCTCAACTAGGCTTTTGCAGCAGAAACATTAGGTTAACTTAGACTGGAACACAGGTGTACTCACAAACTCAAAAGTTACAACACATCATCATTTACCATTCACCCTCCCCACTGAAACTAGAGAAAGGAGGTGGGGTAATCCTCCTTTCAGAACACAAGTAGCACGTATACAAGATTTTACCACTTGGGAGAAAAACTCTCTTTTAGAGCCTCTCTCAAATAACAAACATTTGCACACTTCATTCTCCATTTTGTCTTGTTTTTAAGACTGATAAGGCTCAACATGGCTTCCTTAGATTTAGAATTTGGAGCAAGCTTGCATTTTTATTTTAGATGGCACATTTAAGATAAGCAGCTGCTGGATGTTACCTAAGTACAATTTAAACACAGGAAAAACGTTTCTTAAACACAAATTGAAGGGGACTGTCAGAGTCCAGGCAGGAAGTAAGCACCAACTGGGCTTCTTTCCCATCAGGAGTCTGTGGGTTCATTTCTTTTGATTGAGGTGCACCCATTTTCAATTAAAAGGGTTTTGGACCTGGGCAAAACTCCGAAGGGTCCGGAAAAGGGGAAACCTGGACAAAAAAACTTGGGGATACCTGGACAAATCTCCGATGGGAAAAACCTGGGGATCAGAGGGGAAAACTTGGGGAAACCTGGACAAATCTCCGAGGGGAAAACTTGGGGATCCACGGGAAAAAAAACCTGGGGATACCTGGACAAATCTCCGAGGGGAAAAACCTGGGGATCCAAGGGGAAAACTTGGGGATACCTGGACAAATCTCCGAGGGGAAAACTTGGGGATCCAAGGGAAAAAACTTGGGGATACCTGGACAAATCTCCGAGGGGAAAAACCTGGGGATACCTCACTTAATCTCTATTCTACAACTCACAGCAACCTCCCTGCCTTTTACAATCTAACTCAGAGTCCCTACTGAACGCTTGCACACTTGCAATGCCAGATTGAGACTCAGAAATGACAAAGAAGGAAAGGAATCAGGTGCCCTTGCTTTCTCCGCTCACAGGTCATCTCTAACAAAGATCGCCATGGCAGAGGTGCGGCTACACCTGGGAGTTATAGATTTGGGAATTATAGTTTTCAGTGCAGAAGAAATTGCACAACCTTTCTGGGCAAAACTCCGAAGGAATAGGTTGGCATACAGAGTTAAGTGGAAGAAATCACACACAACCTTTGCCTGGGCATACTCCGAAGGGCTAAGGCTGGTGTTGAGATCGAGGGGACAGAAAGGAGTCAAGAGTTAAAGTGAGGAAAGAAGTAAGGATTTGAGAAGTATAGGTTTGCTGTG
Organism: Podarcis bocagei; assembly: GCF_964188305.1. NCBI lineage: Eukaryota > Metazoa > Chordata > Lepidosauria > Squamata > Lacertidae > Podarcis > Podarcis bocagei. Next base: position 19,465,564 of record NC_138142.1, on the reverse strand, counting down.
GTTTGCAGAATCCCACCCCACTACCCATTTTTCCTACTCATACTCACTTCGCAAGCGCTGTCCTGGTGATCCCGGGATCTCTTGACTGGTTGTTTAAGGCCGGCCTGATCAAGCTTTGCTTCCCCTGGTTAGCCTCGCTGAACTCCAAGTTATTGCCAGACCCTGGGACCGATGGAAGACTGGTTATTCCTCCTGGCAAACTGCCTGGTGCGCGCTGGATAACCAGTCCTTCCTCGCTTCCAGAATCCGGGTAACCAAAAGTCCCTTCGTGCGTGGTCGCCATCTGTTGTAAATAAAAATATGCCCTTTTCCCTTATGGGGTATCCAAGAGCCCATATAGAGTCCTTACATAGGTTCCCTATTGGTAGGAGAAAATAACAGAGGCCAACCAGAGAATATTGAGAAGCAAAGCAGCTAGTAAGCTTGATCTTTATTGATCTGTTGCAACAGGGTACTCCCCTCACACGCAGGAGAGGAAGAGGACCCAGAACAATGGCCTGCAAGGCCTTATAAAGACTTTTGAAATTCCCCTTCTCTAGATCAGGACCACCCCCAGAAACATTATGCATACATCACAGAAGGGGTGTAACCTAAGACCACCCCTCAGGTACATCCCACCTACATCACAGAAATTTAAATGTTGTTTTTCTCTTCTCCTTGTTTATCTCCTGTCTAGCAGGTTACTTGATTGGATTTTCTGGGGAGCCTGGCCATTCTTTTGTAATGCTAAAATACTTATTTCCTGGGCCAGGTCACAGGCTCACACCTTATTCAAACACAGATTAAAGGAAGAGACAATGGGGAGGCTTTTCCATTTTTAACCTTGCAGAGACAGGATTTGGTCAGTTTAGGAATCAAAATGGTTCCAGGTTTGCCTTCCTGTACTGATCTATGTATGTGCAGTTATGAACATTACTATATATCTAAAACCATAAAATTCCTATCACACCCTTTACCTTTACTTTATGTCTTGCCACTTCTGAACCTCTCTTTCCACTAAGCAAAGTACGGTCATCTGTTTGGGTGCACCAAACCAAGTGGTGATTTATCACATCGTATAAATCTTCACACAGAATTCTGCACAGAATTCAGTTCCACTTCAGTGTAATAACATACCTACATACATAATTTTATTTAGGAAATGTTCTTGTGTTTTATCTTGTATTTTATTCTGTGAACTGCCCCGGGATCTCTTGATGAAGGGTGGTATTTAATTTAAATACCGTAAATAAACAATAATTTCCACAGTTCAAATCATGCTCAAGGTGACTGACAACATGAAAAACAACAGCGTAATTGCAACATAACAAAAGTGGTCATAATAAATAAAATATTAAAGGATATACAGCCAAACGGAACAATTTCCACATAAATCACAGCAAGAGTGAAAATAAAGATACAAAAAACCAACAGCAACCCCCCCCCCAGAGCAACACCCCAGCCCAAGAGCATGTAACGAGCTGTACTAGTAGGGGCAATGCACATTAAAAATATATATGGGGGCTTTTGATCCCATTTAGAGCAGGTGTAGAGTATTGAGTGCTTCCCTGTCGTCTTGGCAAATGCAACACTAGTTTATTTTTAAGGAAGGCAGTGATGGCACCCACCCCACAAGCCGCCTTGCTGTAAACTAAAATTAATATTCACAGCCAATGTGAGGAGGTGGGGGCAGGGGCTGGGGAGAGAATGAGGCTGCAATAAAAATCAATTTTATTATTTCCCCTGCTGGGCAGTAATGGGAGTACAAACTGCTGACTGAGGCAGCTCCATACTTGAGCGATGTGGCGAGATTTAACTTTTGCCACCCAGGAACAAAGCAGGGCGTGGATGTCGCAAGCTCAGAAAGCAAAATAAAGCAAGACACTGTTTCTGGGAGTGGGGAGAAAAGTGCTCAGTTTGGGGTCCATAGCTCTCTTCCCACACAGGCCTCCCTGCGGTGCTTTTGCACACCTTACAGTCTCTTACAGTCCATTGCTGTCCTTCTCTTCTTTTCTGAAGCAGAGGAAGATGCCTGATGCTGGATCCAGACCGTTGATTCAAGTAACCCAGCGGTGGAGAACCGTGGGCTCAGGGGCCAAATGTGGGGCTACCCTAGGGGGCATAGCCCAGAGACCCCAGCTGGTGCAAAACACTGCAGTTACATTGCTGGTGGGTACAGACCAGGCTTCCTCAACCTCAGCTCTCCAGATGCTTTTGGCCTACAACTCCCATGATCCCTAGCTAGCAGGACCATCAGGGATGATGGGAATTGTAGTCTCAAAACATCTGGAGGGCCAAGGTTGAGGAAGCCTGGTACAGACTATTGCCAGCACAGAATTCGGGTGCTCAAACCTCTGCACTGGCTTGCCCTTGTGCTGCTGGGCCAGATTAAATGGTGTTGCATTAATGTACAGGGCCCTTAACAATTTGGGCCCAGGATACCTCAAGGACCTCCTAACCCCCGCTTGATGGATGAGGTCTTCGAGAGATCCATTATCAGTGGTCCCCCATGGCAGCTTGTATCTGCCAAGAGTTGTGTGTTTAGTATTGAGGGCCAATTTTCTGGAACTCCCTTGCAGTTGAACTTCCAGTACCTACAGAATATATATATATATTTAATTCCAGCAGGCATTTTAATTAAAGGTTGATTTTATCGTTTTAATTGATTTTTTTGTTTTGTTATTGTATCTCTGTAAACTGCTTAGAGACTATTGTAATTAAGCAGTATGTTGCTATCAATGACTGGTTGGATGCAGAGGGATGGGGGAAGGAACCGGCTGGGGAGCCCCCAAAAGAAGAAGGCTCAGGGCCAGAGGATGCGTGGTGAGATGACGATGAATGATCTGAGGGGGGAGAATGGGACGAGGAGGTGTCAGAAGCTGAGAAGGTAACAGGATTTAGTGAGCAGAGAGTCTGTGGCAAAGAACAGCCTAGAAGCAGGAGAGGAGGAACTCCCAAGAGGTAGAGATGAGTCTGCCTGGTGAAGCATCATGGTTGTCTCTCAGAATCAGGACAGGTGTGAAGAGGGCAGAGAAAAAGTTAGCTTCACACAGGTGCAGTCTTTTATTGCTTGTTGAAAACCCTAGAAAGGGAGGAGACTTGGGCAACTGCTGGGAGACAGAGACCATCAGTCTCAGCAAGTGCTTCATGGGGCAAGACCTGCTTTGAGATCAGTTGCTGTGCTCATGAGGCCTAACACTCCTGTTCAGAGATGATACACTCCTATTTTTACTAATAAAGAGTTAACTCCAATTTGCTCAGTGTGATTTACTGCTGGCTCACGTCTGTCAATTTGCTTAAATAGATTTCCAGCTTTTCCTGGGGATGCCATAGGGGATCGAACCTGCGACCTTCTGCATGCAAAGTGGGTGCTCCACCACCTGAGCGATGGATGGTTCCTGTTGCCTCCCCCCTGTTCTTCTTCATTGCCAGCCACTCTCCTAGGCTCAGCTGCTCTGCCTCCTTTCCATCCGTGACTTGCCCCGCCTCGGCTGTGATCCCGCCGAGGCCATGGCTTCAGTGTAATTACTTTGAAATATATCACTTGCAGATTGCAGCTTTAGGCATCTGGAGTGCCCGTTTGCATACTTTATTTGTCTCATCAGTGTAGCAGCCCGTCAAAGTGCTTGCTGCAATTTGTCCCGGTGGCACTCCTGAGTGTATTTAAAATGTGGCGGCGAACATAGAGAGAATGTTCCATGCATCATTGTCCCTTAATCAAGAGCCCATCGCTAATGGAGATGGAGAAAACTCAGGGTTGCTTGCTGAGAGATTGCAGCAGAAAGGATGTTAACCAAACAATCTCTCAGCTGTGGTGAGACCACCTGCCGTGGCTGCTCTTTTTATACCTTCACGAGATCAGGGATGATCCCTGCTGGATCAGGCCAGTGGCTCAGCTAGTCCAGCATCTTGATCTCACAGTGGCCAACCAGATGCATGTGGGAAACTCGCAAACAGGGCCAGAACTCAAGAGCTTTCCTCCTGCGACTTCCAGCAACTGGTATTCAGAAGCATTGCTGCTTCCAATTGTGGAGGCACAGCAGAGCCATCATAGCTAGTAGCCATTGATAGCTTTCTAATTCATGCATGTGGTCAGTCCTTTTTTTTAAAACCATCCGAGTTGGTGGCTGTCACTGCCCTCTTGGGAGAGCAAGTTGCACAGTTTATCCCAGTTTCCTTGGATGTCCATGGCCTCTAGTGTTATGAGAGAGGGAGGGAAGCTTTTCTCTATGCCTCCGTGATAGGCATTATTTTAGGGACACGGGTGGCACTGTGGGTTAAACCACTGAGCCTAGGAATTGCCGATCAGAAGGTCAGCAGTTTGAATCCCTGCGACGGGGTGAGCTGCTGTTGTTCTGTCCCTGCTCCTGCCAACCTACCAGTTTGAAAGCACATCAAAGTGCAAGTAGATAAATAGGTACCGCTCTGGCGGGAAGGTAAACGGCGTTTCCGTGCACAGCTCTGGTTTGCCAGAAGCGGCTTAGTCAGGCTGGCCACATGACCCGGAAGCTGTACGCCGGCTCCCTTGGCCAATAAGGCGATATGAGCGCCGCAACCCCAGAGTCGGCCACGACTGGACCTAATGGTCAGGGGTCCCTTTACCTTTTACCTTTAGGCATTATTTTACAAGCTTCTATCATCATGTCTCCTCTTACTCAGTTTACTTGTTGGAGTAGCTCGATCTTCCAACCAGAAGATATATTTTCAAAGGCAGGATAGGATAAAGAGTGAGGAAGTTGCCCTTTAGTTAGATTGGTGAGATGAAAGAATGTTTAGTGAAGGAAGTAGAAAGGAACCGGGGAAGAGTGTGGTTAAATTGTGTTCAGCTGTGTTAAGTTCACCTGATGGGAGTTCTTTGTGGAACATTCATGATTCTACCCTCTCAATCGTCTTTTTTTCTTTAAAATGAAAAGTTAGGCCATTCATGGCTCCACAACACAACTTTTTTTGTACTGAAGTGGACTTGGGTTTTTTGTTTGTTTTTTAGTAACCAACCTTTCCCAAATTATGAGGATGCCCCAATTTTATCAATGTAGAAAGCCTTAATTGGATTTTATAAAGCTAAAGCTACCCCTGCCCGTACGGGCCAGTCTTGACAGACTCTAGGGTTGTGCGCCCATCTCACTCAAGAGGCCGAGGGCCAGCGCTGTCCGGAGACACTTCCGGGTCACGTGGCCAGCGTGACAAAGCTGCATCTGGTGAGCCAGCGCAGCACACGGAAACGCCGTTTACCTTCCCGCCAGTAAGCAGTCCCTATTTATCTACTTGCACCCGGGGGTGCTTTCGAACTGCTAGGTTGGCAGGCGCTGGGACCGAGCAATGGGAGCGCACCCCGCCGCGGGGATTCGAACCGCCAACCTTTCGATCGGCAAGCCCTAGGCGCTGAGGTTTTTACCCACAGTGCCACCCGCGTCCCTAATTGGATTTTATAATTAATAATAAATTCTTATAGTTTAAATGTAATTCCTCCCAATAAGGTTGAAGTCTGCGCCACAGCAAAAAAACACAAATGATGAATCTATTGAGAGGACCCCCAAATGTAGAAAATAATTTGGGGGGGGGGGCTCGTGAAATCAATTACAAAAAGAGAGAATAGTTCATTAACTTTTACTTCTGCTGCTGAATGAGCAACTGGACACACTCTGAGCTTTCCTGGTGGTTGCCATTGTTGTACAAACCCATTAATTTCATCACTTTGGCGAAATTCCAGGTTGAACTTGTACCAGCAGGGGCAGCAGAAATGGGCGTGACACTCTTTTTCCCTCTTCCACATGAGAACTCTTTTTTATTTTTATTTTTATTTAGAGCATTTGTAACTTGCTCTTCAGCCAAAAAGACTCCCAGAGTGGCTTACAACAAATGATTAATCGAAGCAATACAATCCCTTCTTGCTCACAGGCTTACTATCTAAATAAAAACCCACACCACACAAGGAGGAGGGGAGGTGAGGGGAAGAGAAACACAAGACCAGTTCTTAAACAATTGTTCTTCTAATGACCAGCTTGCATAGTTCAGAGGTAAAAAGGTAAAAAGGTAAAGGGACCCCTGACCGTTAAGTCCAGTCGTGGACGACTCTGGGGTTGCGGCGCTTTTCTTGCTTTACTGGCTGAGGGAGCCAGCGTTTGTTCGCAGACAGCTTCTGGGTCATGTGGCCAGCATGACTAAGCCGCTTCTGGCGAACCAGAGCAGCGCACGGAAACGCCGTTTACCTTCCCGCCGGAGCGGTACCTATTTATCTACTTGCACTTTGACGTGCTTTTGAATTGCTAGGTTGGCAGGAGCAGGGACCGAGCAACGGGAGCTCACCCCAGTGTGGGGATTCGAACCGCTGACCTTCCGATTGGCAAGCCCCAGGCTCTGTGGTTTAGACCACAGCACCACCCACGTCCCTAGTTCAGAGGTAGGAGGTGCCTAATGGAGCTGGGCTTTGGGCAAAGCGGATGGATTGATCCTTCTACTTTCTCTCTCTCTCCTTTTGAGGCAGTCTGATGGAATGGCTATCCCAGGTGTCAATTGAGGGAAGAGGACGCCCAGTGGGGTTGGCCTGGCACAGCAGGGCAGATGGAGGGAGCCCTGCTTCTCACCTCTCCCACTATTTAAAATATCTATTTAAAAGATTTATACACCGCTTAGGCACGTAAAACATGTCTGGGATCTTTGCAACAATAATATAACGATATAGTAAAAGCCAAATATTATATAAAACAGTGGACAGGAACATAGATTTTTTATGGTTATTTGCTTCCCATACGGCTGCAATTATTATTATTAATTTAAGTAACTACCTTCTCTTCACCAGCAAGTCCCAGGGCGTGTTGCAACAATTAAAAATTCAGAATTAAAAACAGTTTAAGCATATGCAATATAATAAGAGATACAAAACAGTTATATATATTTTTTAAAAATATAAGAAATCACAAATTTAAAAACAAAAAATATAAAACAGTTAAAAACGACAGTGGCATGGACATAAAATCAATTCACATCAAAGACAGATACCAACAGGGATAAAGATTTTAGCAGGTTTGTTGAAAGAGGAAGGCATTTAGCAGGTACCAAAAACCTAATAGAGAAGACACCTGTCTGTTATGCAGTGGGAGGGAGTTCCAAAGGATTTACTTGCTACCACATTAAAGTTCTGATTCTGACATCATACAGAACAGACTTTGGACAGCACCTGTGGGATGCCCTCTCTTGCAGAACACTGATTGGTTGAGTATGTCAATCACATGCTTTGGCGAAAAAGTCTTTCAGCCTGTGCCTGAACTGCAACAGAGTCAGTGCGTGGTTTTATTTCTTAGCAAAATGGATGTTAATTCAGTGTCCAATTTATATGCAACCCGAGTCAAGTAGGCCAAACCAAGATATCCGTTGGTGCAAATGTTTCGCTGCTTTCCTCCGGCAACTCTCTGTTTTAGAACCGCAAAGGCTACCTTCGGAAGCTCATCTCCAGGTATTTCTTCGATAGGAGTGGATGTTTTCAGCAGACTTGCCCATCAGTTGAAATAGTCTCACAAAATGCCTTGATGATGCGTTCAGATGGTAGCTTGTTCTGTTCTGGAAAAACCACAACAAAACAAAAAAAGGTCCCACGGAGGAGGTGGCCAGCCAGCTAGCCTCAGCCTGAAAGCGTACATATGAAACCATGCTGAAGAAGTCCCACTTGCTCTGGTTTCAAGACCTTAGAAAGATCACCAAGTTGAGTTGGTGCTTTTTAAAACCTCCTTATTTTGTGGACTGTGGGGAAGGGAAGGAAGAAGGCAGCAGCCAGCAGCAGCACGGTGGCTTGATCAGTTTGTCACACCCCAGATTTGCGAAGGGGAGGGCGGCGATGTTCCAAGAGCCAGGAAGGGAGAATTGGGAGTGGGTGGGGCCGCCCAGCACCCGGCAGAACACATGACTGCCCAATAAGTCTCCTCTCCTTCTCCTTGAGTGTGTGCCGGTGGTTTTTTTGGGAGACCCATCCATCTGGCGGCTGTCCATGGTGCTGATCAGATCGCTGCCCTAGGCAGCCTCGGCGGCGACGGCAGCGGCAGCAGCAGCAGCTGCGACTCCTCTCCTGGGTGGAGATTGATGAGAGCTCCTTGCGGATCCCCATCCGGAGATTTCACTTGCTTGTATTTATTTGCTTTCGCCTGCCTTTCTCGGCAACCGAGACGAGGGAGGGGCTGAAGACGGATGGACTGAGGTGGGAAAGGAAACATACCAGAGTGGAAGACCACTATAAGCCCCACACGCGCACCCCACCCCACCCCACGGCAGGTTTAAGGAAGACTTGTCCTTTGTCTCTCTAGCTGCTGCGAGGGGAAGACTTGGCAGGGTGAGTAAGGGGGGGTTGGGGAGATCGGGGAGTGTAGCCTCTCCCCCCCCTATTGCTGGACTGGCAAAGCAGAGCAAAAGGGGAGTGGGGTCTTTCCTCCCCTCCTGTTTCTCTCTCGCACGCAGCTCCACTCCTTAGCCCGTTCTTCCGGCTGTATGGAAATGGCACCTCAGGGTGGAGCAGCTGTCCAGGCTGAGAACTGGGGAAGAAAAGGAGGTATAAAATGGAGGGGGGGGGAGTTTGAACTGCTTGGCTTTCATGAGTACTGTGGGTGAACCCACTTTCTGGAGAGGAACAGCAGCCCCCTACCCTAATATTTTTAGGTGAACCCTCCCATCTATTGCTTCTAATGTGAAAATATACAAAGTGGAAGGTGGGGGGGTGGGTGGAGAAAGGAAATTCAGTGGTTTTGGGGATTATTATTATTATTATTATTATTTTGCAACTCTTAAGGATTCTTGTAAAAAGCTGTAGCTGAGCAGGGCATCTCTCTCCGATCTCTCAGGTTGGGGGTGGCGGAAGAGTAAGGAGCCCAAGTCCTGGGAGGAGGGGGCCGATTCATGAGAGATGCTCCGTTTCCTGGCCAGGACCCCTGCTCTCTTTCTCACTCCCCCCCCCTTCTGTAGAGGCGATCTCTGCTTCTTCTCTCCCCCCCCCCTTTGCCTGGGCAGTGCCTCTCTGAGTAAGCACTTGGTTCCCAGTCTCTCCGCGAAGCTGGACTGCACAAGAAGCCTTGGCTCCCCCTCCCCCCCTAAGCCTCCCCTCTCCTGCCAGCTCTCCATGGGGGAAATGTGCCTTAACCTTATGGGTCACCTCTGCCTGCGGCCCCATCAGAGTGAGGTCTCCGTCACGTGGCAAGGTCAGAGAAGCATAGGAGCAAAGCTGGGGAGGGGAGGGGTGATGGGCTGCTGCGTGGGGTGGGGTGGGGGCAAAGGCTGGGGTGCCCAAACCGAGACTTGCTTATCGTGTCAGGAAAGGTGGCAGCTTGGAAGCGGGTGGCGGCAGCGAACGCTGCCTCTTTTACAGACAAGGCACTGGGAATTTCGATACTCCCTGCAGTGGGGGGGGGGGAGAATCACCTGTGTATTGTAACTTCTCGCTTCCAGAAAGCTGTCCTCTTGTTTAGATCAAGTTGCTTTAAACAAAAACAGAAACCCTCCGTGAATTTGTACAGCTCTGGATAAAACCCTGCCGGTTCCTCTGGGAGGGTTGGTGGAGCCTAGTATTGATTCTCTGTTAGTCAAAGAGAGAAGCACTGCAATACTGGCAGGGTACAGTTTTGCTGGTTGGAAGTGGTGTCAAAGCATCCTTCGGAGGGGAGGGGAGGGGGCAGTTTCCCTAACACAGGCTTGTCCTCCTATAGCAGCGTTTCCCAACCTGTGGGTCATGACCCGCAAGCGGGTGGCAGGCACACGGGGAAGCCAAGGGAGGGGCCTGGCTTCTGACAGTGACACCCACCCTCCCTGGTGATTCAGCACTTGGACCTGGGTAGCTTCAGGTGAGCCTCCTCTGGTCTGTCCGGAACAGTCAAGCATCACTCGGTCAGCATTGAGCTAAGATTTCAGCCACTCTAGGAATTTGCTTCACTTCCCTGTAGACGTGCATAGGCTGTAAATCTCTCTCGCTTAATTCAATGGGGCATTTTACCATAACGTTTTAACAGAAATGCTTAACTGTGTGTAACTGTTACTAAATTAGTAGTAATAAGAGTGAATGATTTAATAAGTTAATAATCATTAAAGGGGGCGCTTTAATCACAATCACAATCATGTATTTTCTTTAGCCATGCTTAAAGTTAGCATTTAATTGATAGAGGGTGCGATCCAGCCAGAATATATACACTTTCGGTTCCTATGGGTTCCAGTGGGAGGTTCCCATTACATCTGTTAGAGCTTTCCCATTGAAATCAATAGAATGTGCAGCCAGTTTAATTCAGAAGTAGCAGTGAGTTCCATAGGACTCACTCCCAGGTAAGCATGCTTGGGATAGCAGCCGTAACATGTTTCACTTTGAGTGGATTGTGCCCATATCAGAACATGATTTACTAATTGCAAAAACTCATCATTAGGAAATAACTGAGCACCCTGGTTTGACAATGTGTCCCACTACAAGCTATCTACTATGAAAAATATACAGATTTCTCTGTAGTAGCTCACTGTTTTCACTTCTGGGTGAGAAATATACAATCCCTCCTCCCTACAATTGCCCCTGTTTGGTGCATCTTTCCCCACCAACAGATGCGGTTCATACATCGCCTTAAACAAAACTGTGAATAACTTTGTAGGTATAATTCTTTCAACAAATTCTACATCGATAGGGACACTGAGTAAAGAATTTTATGGGATGCCTCAAGAATTGTTAACAAAAGAGGCAGAGTTGCAGTTAAAATGCACAAAACAGACTGCTGCAGAAGACTCAACACCCCAAATTCATGAGACAATAAATTGTCATAGCAAGGAAATTTGGGCTTCTGGGATCACCATACCAAAAAGATTGGTAACCACCGCTATGTAGGACCAAAGAAAATGGTGATGAGTCAGGTTGGTTGCCGCAAATGAGCTCTTTAAAACACATACTACATGCCAGAATCGAGGTATTGCCTTTTATTTTTATTCTTGGATTTATGATTTGATATTGAGGTGGCTGATTTGGAGGCTGAGAAATTAGTAAGAAATTATGTGTGATAAGGTTTTAAAGTAGAGAAATGATGCATCATGGCTTTGCTGGATTAGTGTAATCACAGTCTATTCAACTTCCTTAGCACCCTTTAAAAAGAAAAAAAATATGTGCTGCTTGCTTTGGGAAACTGGACTTTAGATGAGCTACCGCACTAGACCAGTCGTTAGAGCATGAGCCTATTAATCTCAGGGTTGTGGGTTCAAGGTCTGCATTGGATGAAAGATTGCATTGTGGGGGTTGGACTAGATGATCCTTGTGCTCCCTTCCAACTCTTATGATTCTATGATTTCCATGCAATCCAGACTATTCCAGAGTGTGGGGGTTTGCTTTGTGAGAGCCCCAGTTAACTCATTCAGTAGCATTGCATTTCCCTCTATCCCCCTCCACCCTCCGAATCTTCTTTGGCACTTTGTAGAACTTTAGAGGAAACCACTAGTACATTAAGTTTGACCTGGGAGATAAATCCAGTTCCAGTGCTTTGGAATTTGGTGCAAATAGAACCACTTTCAATTTTCCATCTTCTAGAGGAATATCAGGGGAGTGAGAAACTCTTGTTGTCAAGAGCTAAGTGCACATGGAAACAAAAACGAGTGGCTTGCGAGCTTAATATGCTGCTTCTGAAAACAGAAACGGACTGTTGAAGCAGGTTCTGAACAGCTTGTTTTGCTTGAATGAGATGACGAGTTGATGTGAAATATAGAATTCTTGTGTTGCTTTTGGAGGGCATTGATAGCCAAGGCCCGATTGACATCTCACACGCTTTTCAAGCCCTCTGAAGTCTCTAATTTTCCACGTTGTCGTTATGCATTGATCCACCTGAAGCACGGGTAGCTTTCGGGGATAATGACTGGAGTCTGAGGGCCCGAGTGTGGAGGCCTTAAGACTGCTTTCAGTGAACTGCATGTATGAAAAATAAAGATTTCTTCGCTAATACGTGCTTCCTGGCCTTCAATGAAAACCTTTCATGAATGCGATCCAGTTTTCACAGTCTGAATATTTGCAGATCTGTAAATATCAGATGAAAATGAGATCGGGAGAGTTCAGGTTTTGAATGTTGTTGTTTTTTTACAATCTTGAATAAGCAGCCTTTCAGAAATAGCACGGTTTCTGAAGTACAGACGGTGCTAATTCTGAAAGGCTGTTTATTCAAGGTTGTAAAAACTGTTAAAATCTGAATTCTGTAAGATCTTATGTTTTCACTGAGAAGGTGAACGAGTCAGAATTACAGATGGGAGTCAGTATTGAGTTGAATGCATAAATGCATGATGGGGCAAGGTTATCAGAGGTTACTAGTCACAATGGCTATACTCTGCCTCTGAATACCAATTACTGGAAGCCACAGGAAGAGTGTTGCTGTTAGGTCAGATCCTGCTTAGGGTTTTCCCATGGACATCTGGTTGGCCACTTTGAGAATGGATACTGAACTGTGATCGGCCATAGGGCTATTCTTAAGTTCAAAACATTTTATGAATGGGAATATATTTATGGAAAAAAGGAAATAATCTTGTTAAGAGCAAGTGTTTATATATAGAAACACATCTAAGCAACACCATAACAGTTGGGGGGGGAGCTCTTTTTATCATACGTGGGGGATGTGTTGAGTTGCAAACAGGTACGGGAGTAAAATTGGAACTGCTGTAGAAAAGATGAGCCAGATAATGCCAGATCCTTTGCTACTTCTCCTGAATTATATAAAGAAATTACTGTTAAACTGATGCAGCATTAGCCATGTATGTGATTATAGTCACTAGGCTTTGATACGTGAAGTTAATGGAAAATACTCCCGAGAATGACAGAATGGGAAAGTGGAGCGCGGTGGCGTTGTTATGTTTAAATGAGCCAGCTATACAAGAGCGGAGGGAGGAAAATAGCATTGTAATAGCTTCTTAGAAAATCAGGAATCGTTCCTAAGTCATTGGCAAATTGAAACATTCGCTTGCGCCCGATGGCGTGAACGCTGAAACCTTTGACTTGAAATAACTTGTTCCTTCGGTATGCTATGATCTATGGCTGCTTTCATTATTTCCATTATTCTTTGTAGTAATTCGCTCTGTCTTTTAAAAAAGAAAGATTGCTCTCGGGGCACAGTGAACGCTCCCGCACACACTCACACAAGTCATCTACCCCTCAAAAGAGTGTGTGATGATGACCCCTCCCCCTTCTCTCTCTCTCTCTCTCTCTCTCTCTCTCTCTCTCTCTCTCTCTCCTGCTTCTCCCCTTCTCTTTCCCCCCAGCCCTTCTGTCCTCTGCCCTGCCCTGAGTAACAATTTGTTCCCAGTGGGGACTCCCCACCCCACCCCACGCACATTGCTGCACTGGGGGTTGTGGGTTGGGATGCATCAGAGCTGGGAAGGGAAAGAAAGAGATAGTAATAATTAATAATAATAATAATAATAATAATAATAATAATAATAATAATGTATTATATATACCCCACCCATCTGGCTGGGTTTCCTCAGCCACTCTGGGCGGCTTCCAACAGAATATTAAAATACAATAACCTAGATAAAGGTAAAGGGACCCCTGACCATTGGGTCTAGTCATGGCCGACTCTGGGATTGCGGCGCTCATCTCGCTTTATTGGCTGAGGGAGCCGGCGTACAGCTTACGGGTCATGTGGCCAGCATGACTAAGCCGCTTCTGGCGAACCAGAGCAGCGCACGGAAACGCCATTTACCTTCCTGCCAGAGCAGTACCTATTTATCTACTTGCACTTTGACATGCTTTTGAACTACTAGGTTGGCACGAGCTGGGACCGAACAACAGGAACTTACCCCGTCACGGGGATTCGAACCACCAACCTTCTGATCGGCAAGCCCTAGGCTCTGTGGTTTAACCCACAGTGCCACCCGCATCCCTTTTTTAAAAGCTTCCCTAAACAGGGCTGCCTTCAGATGTCTTCTAAAAGTCTGGTAGTTGTTTTTTTCTTTGACATCTGGTGGAAGGGCGTTCCATAGGGCAGGTGCCACTACCGAGAAGGCCCTTTGCCTGGTTCCCTATAACTTGGCTTCTCGCAGCGAGGGAACCACCAGAAGGCCCTCGGAGCTGGACCTCAGTGTCCGGGCAGAATGATGGGGGTGGAGATGGTTGCAAATCCCCCCTTCAACAATTAGATTAAGAAAAAAAGCTTCCATTGGTACCAATGGCAGCTTCCTCCACCCCCTAAAGCTATAATAGGCATGTGGTGGACAGGGCCAAGGATGAGAGGCTGCTTGCCAGATTCAAGAGACACCGTGGGCTGCATCTGGCTCATAGACTCGTGATTCCTTACTCTAGTGTTTCCTCACCCCCTAATTTATAGCGTGGGATGAAGTTGGGGTAGACCCAACATAGAGAAGGTGAATCTGAAAGTTGGCGGTTCGAGCCTGTCCAGGGACAGCTGTGGCCGGATACTACCTTTTCCACCAGTCTCAAACTTTTTCATTGTTTGCTTTTGAATGTTGATGTCAGCTTTCTAGCCCTGTTCATTAGATGTGCAAGGATGCTCTGTGCATCTTTGTTGTCTGCAGTTAGATTAGCGGTTTCAGAGAGCAAGGCATGGGTGGTGGCGGCACCACTTCTGATCCAACACCCCGCCCCACACAAGGCCCATTTCACCAATCTGGTGCCCTCCAAATGCTTGGGACTACATCAGAGGCAGAGGGCCTTCTCGGTAGTGGCGCCCACCTTGTGGAATGCCCTCCCATCAGATGTTAAGGAGGTGAGTAATTATATAACATTTAGGAAACATCTGAAGGCAGCCCTGTATAGGGAAGGTATTTTAGGCTTAATGTTTTGTTATGTCTTTATATATGCTGGAAGCCGCCCAGAGTGGCTGGGGCAACCAGTCAGATGGGCAGGGTACAAATAAATATCATCATCATCATCATCATCTTCATCTACCATCAGCCTCAGCTAGCTCAGCTGTGCCTGTTGGGGCTGATGGGGCTGTTAGTTGAGAATATCTGGAGTTCAGGCTTCCAGGCAGTGTTAGAGGACTGGCTTCCATTCTTTAAATGCATTAGTAGCAGGAGGCTGGGAGACAGCTGGGCCCTTGGATGGCAAGGGAATCAAAGGTGTGCTAAAGGAGGATACAAACATTGCAGAGAAACTCTATGAATTCTTTGCATCTGTCTTCAGAATGGAAGAGAAAAGGGTCCTGGACTAGATGGGCCATTGACCTTATCTGGCTCTTCTTATGTTCTATATAACAGTTCTTATTTCAGCATACCAGTGCAAACTTGGAAATGTACAGTGGTACCTCGGGTTAAGAACTTAATTCTTTCTGGTGGTCCTTTCTTAACCTGAAGCAGCACTTAAGCTAATGGGGCCTCCTGCTGCCGCTGCGCCGCTGCCGTGCGATTTCTGATCTCATCCTGAAGCAAAGTTCTTAACCCGAGGTACTATTTCTGGGTTAGCGGAGTCTGTAACCTGAAGCATCTGTAACCTGAAGCGTCCGTAACCCGAGGTACCACTGTACACTGTTTTCTTTCTATTGTATACCGTATTTTTCGCTCTTTAAGACGCACCAGACCACAAGACGCACCTAGTTTTTGGAGGAGGAAAACAAGAAAAAAAATATTCTGAATCCCAGAAGCCAGAACAGCAAGAGGGATCGCTGCGCAGCAAAAGCAGCGCTCCATCTTGCTGTTCTGGCTTCTGGGATAGCTGCGCAGCCTGCATTCGCTCCATAAGACGCACACACATTTCCCCTTACTTTTTAGGAGGGAAAAAGTGAGTCTTATGGAGCAAAAAATACGGTAATTAGAAGGGATAGAATCATAGCGTTGGAAGGGACCCTGAGGATCATCTAGTGTCAGAACCCCCTGCAATGCAGGTATATATTGGGGGGGGGGTGAACGAATTCCTATGCCCCACAAATAACCCAGAGATGCATTTTAAATAAAAGGACACATTCTACTCATGTGAAAACATGCTGATTCCCAGCCTATCCGTGGGCCGGATTTAGAAGGCGATTGGGCCGGATCCGGCCCCCAGGCCTTAGTTTGCCTACCCATGCTCTAAGCCCAGGACTGTGGGCTTCTTTTATTGTTGTGGGTCCTTCCTGGCACTCTCCAATTCCTTTATTGGGGCGGGGGGGGCGGGGAGAAGTGGGACATAAATAAAATGAGGCTAAAACCGCAGACCTTTCAGAACTCAGCATGAACTCTTTTGCTGGTGCAACAGAATACAGAGGTTTGTGTCCCTGGGTTGTTGGCCAAGGGTGGGGTTGAAGAATGGAAGAAAGAGGGTCTGTGGGAGGAAGCAAGCAAGCTGGGAGACAAGGCTGGCAGTCGAACAAGTATTGCACGAGGAAATCAATCTCCCTGCACGGATCTTGGGCGTATTCAGGAGCTAATTATAAAGCTGTCAATATGCACATTTATTATTAATAACAACTAATAAAAGCCCAGCCAGATGGAGCCACAGACTTATTTCAGGCTTTTTCTGATAATATTAATGGTAGCATCTTCCTATTTCTCATCCCTCAACCCCCAGATTTCTGCATGCAGATCTAAATAGAAACAAAAGATAAACTCTGTTTAAAAGATGGTTTTAGCAGCTGATGCAAGAGAATGCAGTAGTTTATATATCCCTGTGATGTTTCAGAATGTGCCAGTCTATGGTTACCCCTGCTCCTGACTGCATCCGTGTTTCAATCTCTTTAGCCTTTGGTGCAGCCTGAGATGTTTCTGCATCGAGTACCGTCTAATCTAATTTAGCTGGCATCCCACCTCCCACAGTCCATTTAAAGATTATTAGGCGGAATAAGATGATTTCGTTTTCGTATTGCCTAGCAATACTTCTGGCAAATTCACAAGCTCATCCTCTCCTTTGTGGATTTTCGGTCGGTCTTAATGTCTGTATTTCCCTACCATGACTTTTGGATGCTTTTCTTAATAAACCAAGATAAGAGAGCTGGTTTGTACGTAACTCTAAGCCAAACTATGGTTGATTGGGAACGCAGTAGCAAGAGGGTTCCTGGAGAGGCGGTGCTGGCTGTTTCCTGCTTCCTCTGGTCCTTGTATTGGTTCAGCTTAATGTGTTGTCTGAATCTGAGCTTATGGTTCGTCTGGAGCAGAATCTCCTCTCCAGGAGCTCACAAATGCTTGAGCATTGGTGCTAAGCCATAGTTTATGGATGAGACAGCTGAACAAATGGCCATTTTGTCTCTGACCACAGGGACACTGCCTCCTGTTGGCTGTTAAGGGAAGTGCACTTTAACTACACTTATCCCAAGAGATCATGGCCACTGGTCCCATCACCTCCTGGCAAATAGAAGGGGAAGAAATGGAGGCAGCGAGAGATTTTACTTTTTTGGGCTCCAGGATCACCACAGATGGTGACAGCAGCCACGAAATTAAAAAAACGCCTGCTTCTTGGGAGAAAAGCAGTGACAAACCTAGACAGCATCTTAAAAAGCAGAGACATCACTTTGCCAACAAAGGTCCGTATAGTTAAAGCCATGGTTTTCCCAGTAGTGAGGTATGGAAGTGAGAGCTGGACCATAAAGAAGGCTGATCGCCGAAGAATGGATGCTTTTGAATTCTGGTGCTGGAGGAGACTCTTGAGAGTCCCATGGACTGCAAGAAGATCAAACCTATCCATTCTGAAGGAAATCAGCCCTGAGTGCTCACTGGAAGGACAGATCCTGAAGCTGAGGCTCCAATACTTTGGCCACCTCATGAGAAGAGAAGACTCCCTGGAAAAGGCCCTGATGTTGGGAAAGATGGAGGGCACAAGGAGAAGGGTACGACAGAGGATGAGATGGTTGGACAGTGTTCTTGAAGCTACAAACATGAGCCTGACCAAACTGCGGGAGGCAGTGGAAGACAGAAGTGCCTGGC
This sequence comes from Podarcis bocagei, assembly GCF_964188305.1. NCBI lineage: Eukaryota > Metazoa > Chordata > Lepidosauria > Squamata > Lacertidae > Podarcis > Podarcis bocagei. Next base: position 19,447,759 of record NC_138142.1, on the reverse strand, counting down.
GTGCTCTGGTCCATGGGGTCACGAAGAGTCGGACACGACTAAACAACAACAACAACATCCCAAGAGATGCTACAGACTGAGCTATGTATGTAAACCTAGTTTCAGTGTGACTGCTCTGAGTAGGACTAGCATTGGTTACAACCTATAACACCCACTGACTCAGTATTGTTTACACTGACTGGCAGCAGTCCTCCAGCGTTTCAGACAAGGAATCTCTTCCTAGGGGATCAACTCTGGGATCTTCTGCATGCAAAGCAGTTGCTCTGTCACTAAGCTGCAACCGCTCTCCGGAACGCGAATGTGTGCTGTTAGTCTATACATTTTCTTCTTACTCTGAGCTCTGAATCTTTACTTTGTGGTCCGACAGACTTTAGGATTTCCCCCTAAAGGTTACAAGGACTGGGAATAATAAAATAAAATGCTTGTAGGCATTTATAGGTGGTTTCCCCATTTCCCCCCTCATCTCTCCCAACTCCTATTCAGCAGCAAATTCCCTTTCCATAGTGAGGTTACTGTAGCTCACACCTAACAGGAATTTATCCAGCATTTTCTCTCTCGCTCTTGTCAAATTCCTTCTGTGGGGTAGAGTGTGGGGTGGGGAAGCTGCATATTCAGTTTGGGGGCAAGCCCAGATTTCTCCTCCAGTAGAGGGGTGAGAAACCTTTCCCTTTGGGTATGAAATTTATTTTGGGGGCGAATACAGAATTGTTCATTTTCTGAACGTAGTTTTTAGGTCATTTTTCATTTAACAGAATGATGTAGAAATCACTCTTCCAAGCTGTGTGTGTGTGTGTGTGTGTTTAAGCTCTGATGCATATTTCAGCAAACGTCCTAAAAACAACCTCTAGCAAGGATTTAAAGGCACAGGGCTCTTTCCCCAATTACCTTCCCAGATCGCCTTTGTCAGCTTCCTGTGGTCCATGTGACTTTGCAAAGCGCATGTTCCATAAAGGGGAAGCAGCAAGCCGGCAATGCAGCCTATGCGTTTCATATGCGGCTCTCTCTCTTCCCTGTTCCATTCCCCTTTTACTTTCCGAGAGAACTCCTGTCTCCCCAGCAGGGATGGAGTTAAGCCTTGCCTTATTGCTCCCAAAGAGAGGCTGTGGTGCATTGTGGTATAATGAGGCAGCTTTCATGGTTGCCGGGAGGTCCATGGGGCTAAACTATATGGAGAGAGAGGCATAGCATGTGGCCAGAATCTGTAATGTGGGATGTGCTTTCTCTGAGAGCAGTGATGCAGCAGGCCACCATCTCCCTGCTGAATCAGGATGTTTCTTAAATATTAGTGTCTTCCATTTTTATTTTTTTTTTATAAACAACCTCAGGCAATGCCCTGAGCTGGAGCTTCCGCCAGACCCCTCTGACGGCGGGAATGAAGGGGAGGGGCTGCTGGGAGTCAGGATCCGTCCGCTCCTTCTGCAACTCGGGCTGCCTGAATAAAATTAAGAAGGGTTAGTTGGCCTTCTCTGGACTTCTCCCCCCATCACCACCCCCTTTCCAGAGGCCTTCGGTTATCTATGGGCCCTTCCGGCTTCCACTGACTGGTATATTTCACTGCATGATCAATTCATGGGGATATTTGTGTACTTTAAAAAGAAAACGGGGAAAGTGTTGTGCTTTATTGTGGGGGTGTGGGGGAGGTTGCCTTGCAGCTGAGAAAAGCATGTTAATCTCATGCGGAATGAAAGGGAGCAACAGCAATAGACTACCAACTATGTCTGCACAGAGCTTAATTCTCCTTCTCTCGGCAGCCGTGGAGAGTGTGAAATTGTCACGGATCAGAGTGGGGGAAATCCACGTTTTTCATAAACGTGGAGAATGTGGCTTACTTTGTTTCTCTTTTGACTACATCCTATTTATAAGTTCAGTGGTACCTCGGGTTACATACGCTTCAGGTTACAGACTCCGCTAACCCAGAAATAGTGCTTCAGGTTAAGAACTTTGCTTCAGGATAAGAACAGAAATCAGGCTCCTGTGGCGTGGCAGCAGCAGGAGGCCCCATTAGCTAAAGTGGTGCTTCAGGTTAAGAACAGTTTCAGGTTAAGAACGGACCTCCAGAACGAATTAAGTACTTAACCTGAGGTACCACTGTACAACACTGTAGTCCCCACCCCTGTCCCCAACTTATCTCTGTGTACCAAACTTAACTCCTAACACTTCCGATCACCTGCCCCTTTGCCTGTTTTAACTGGCACGAGGTGGTGAGTTCTTGAAGAACTGGCTCTTGCATAACTCTAGCATGCTCTGAATTCAGCTGGAAGGTGAAAAAACATTTCCCGAAGCACAAAATATGTGGATGGTGGCATTTAAAAGTGAAAAGTGGTATTTTGAGGTTTTTGTAGCAAAATATATACCTTGAAGCAAACATGGGAAAGGTTCTGTCTCTGTAGAAGTGGTCTGCTCCTTCCCTTATCTTTGCCTTCAGGAACTTGGTACCTTTCAGACTACAACACCCATCAGTACAAACTGGCAGGGGCTGACGGGAGTTGTATTGACAATATCTGGAGGGGGGCCCAGCTTGGCAAAGTCTTCCTTATATCAGTGTTTTTCAACCTTTTTTGGGCAAAGGCACACTTGTTTCATGAAAAAAATCACGAGGCACACCACCACTGTGTGGGAGATGTCACAGCCCCGCTGCTCTCTATGGGGAATCGGATGAGAGCGGACCGCCTGTCCGCTCTCATCCGATCCCATCCGATCTGATCCCCACCCAGGACGGATGGAAAATAGGGTGGACACAGTCCGGCGCCCGCCTAGTGGGCGGAAATTTGACATTTATTTTTTTTTAAATCTTTCGAATTTTTCAATTTTTCCCACGGCACACCAGGCAACATCTTGTGGCACACTAGTGTGCCGCGGAACAGTGGTTGAAAAACACTGCCATATATGATAGAATAATGCTTTGTGTTGATGGGGTGCTTGACACAGTGCTCTATGGCATTGCATGTGGAATACTTTTGGTGGGTCAGAGCTGCCTCACGGCAGTACAGTGGTATCTCAGGTTAAGTACTTAATTCGTTCTGGAGGTCCGTTCTTAACCTGAAACTGTTCTTAACCTGAAGCACCATTTTAGCTAATGGGGCCTCCTGCTGCTGCTGCGCCGCCGGAGCCCGATTTCTGTTCTCATCCTGAAGCAAAGTTCTTAACCCGAGGTACTATTTCTGGGTTTGCTGAGTCTGTAACCTGAAGCGTCTGTAACCCAAGGTACCACTGTACTTGAACATGGCAGAGGAATCCAAGTGTCTTCTGCTACTTTCCCAAGAGGAAGGATGTGAATGACCTATCCTGGATTTTACACCTGCACAAGCTTTTGTGCAAGTGTTTGTGGAACAGGGTGCTTCTATTTCCTGGCTCTTTGGATCTAATCCACCCTCTTCGCAATAATTGCATTAGCATTATAAATCAGGTCAGTACAATTATTGACCTATTTCTGATGTGGGCCTAGTACCAAGATATACTGCCTTGCCTGAGGGCACATAATGGCCTGGTTTGGACATCATGATAAGCTGTAGTTTAGTATGGACTGCCATTCTCCAGCCATTCTCCAGCCCAGACCCTGCTGTTTTTATCACTGGCTCTTCTCTGTGTGGCCCACCTATGGGAAGTGTGGAGGATGGCTGCATGAGAACGCTCCTTTTAAGTGGTGGCCCCCATCTGAAACACTCTTCCCAGCGAGATGCACCTGGCCCCATCCTTGTCAGTCTTTAATCACTAGACTAAGGCTATTTGTTTCCCCAGGCCTTTGGTTAATTAGATTGCATCCTGTAGTGGTCTCATCCTTTAGTGGCATGGGTAGGACTTGTCCTTATGAATATGTTGCTGGATGAGTATTTAATGCATCTGTATTGTTCATTTTTGTCATGGTTTTAATTGCTATTATCTGTTGTATTGTGATGCAGGTGGCGCTGTGGGTTAAACCACAGAGCCTAGGACTTGCTGATCAGAAGGTCGGCAGTTTGAATCCCCGCGACAGGGTGAGCTCCCGTTGCTCAGTCCCTGCTCCTGCCAACCTAGCAGTTTGAAAGCACGTCAAAGTGAAAGTAGATAAATAGGTACTACTCCAGTGGGAAGGTAAACGGCATTTCTGTGTGCTGCTCTGGTTCGCTAGAAGCGGCTTAGACATGCTCCACACATGACCTGGAAGTTGTACGCTGGCTCCCTCGGCCAATAAAGCGAGATGAGCGCCGCAACCCCAGAGTCGGTCGCGACTGGACCTAATGGTCAGGGTTCCCTTTACCTTTTATCTGTTGTATTTGCTGTTGCTAAGTTGCTTTGAGGTTTCTTTTCCTTGTGTAAAGCGACTGATAAATGTAATTGATATTAATAGCAATCATTAAACTGTGGCTTAACGTGAACAAACAGAATGTGTGAACTAGGTTTAACCCTTGTTTTCCAATCGTGGTTTGCTTGGAGAGAAGCAAAAGCCACAAATGCCGGTTCCCACATAATGCAAAGCAGGCTTCCTGTTTGATTTCTTCTCCAACATGTCAAAGAAAAGAAAAAGTGGGGTGCAGCAGGGACAGATGAGCAGTGAGTACCAACACATGCTGCTTGTTCATGTTAACTGTGACATCTGAACCCAGCAGGTGAGTTTGTTGTGACACTTAATTTTGCACTGGGACTTCTGATTGACAGTTGTAGTCTTTTAGCCACTATTACCAGTTGTTGTTGTTGTTTAGTCATTTAGTCGTGTCCAACTCTTCGTGACCCCATGGACCAGAGCACGCCAGGCACTCCTGTCTTCCACTGCCTCCCGCAGTTTGGTCGAACTCATGCTGGTAGCTTCGAGAACACCATCCATCCATCTCGTCCCCTGTCATCCCCTTCTCCTTGTGCCCTCCATCTTTCCCAACATCAGTGTCTTTTCCAGGGAGTCTTCTCTTCTCATGAGGTGGCCAAAGTATTGGAGCCTCTGCTTCACGATCTGTCCTTCCAGTGAGCACCCAGGGCTGATTTCCTTCAGAATGGATAGGTTTGATCTTCTTGCAGTCCATGGGACTCTCAAGAGTCTCCTCCAGCACCATAATTCAAAAGCATCAATTCTTCAGCGATCAGCCTTCTTTATGGTCCAGCTCTCACTTCCATACATCACTACTGGGAAAACCATAGCTTTTACTATATGTACCTTTGTTGGCAAGGTGATGTCTCTGCTTTTTAAGATGCTGTCTAGGTAGGCCCCTAAATTATAGGCAATTGCACTAAGGCTATTTCCAATAACTGGAGGGCTGAGAGATTCCCTTTACTTTATTGCTATTAAAAATGGGACAACCCCACTCTTTCTTTAATCATTAAAGGTTTTAAATGTTTTAAAATTTGAATATATTAATGTTTATGTATCTGGAAGCTTTGCATGCTGATGATGGACGTTTGGAGAGTGTGATGTGTTAGTATATCATAGTTATGGTTATCTGGGGCCCCAGGGATAAATTCCACCCTTTCCATTTTATTTAGTACGTTGCTGTTGTGTGCAGTTCGAATTGAAATAGAAAGTGTCCATGGTCCAGTGGCACATACATATACCGTGGTAGCTGGTGCCAATTGGGACTGGTTGGGTGGTAGGCATGGAGCCCAACAGTAGGTGGCGCCAGAGACAATGACAGGCAGTTGCAACTGATTCTAGTTTTGCCCCCATCCTCTTCCCTACAAGGGCAGCATTGAGACTAAGGAAGAAGAAGCTGGTGGCCAGTACCATCCCCTGGACTGATTGTGAGAACATAAGGAGCTGCCTTATACAGACTAGCTCAGGATTATCTACAATGAGTAGCAGTGGCTCTCTAGGATTTTTCCCCAGACCTACCTGCAGTTGCTAAGGATTGAACCTGACACCTTCTGCATGCAAAGCAGATACATGAGGGCTGGCTACAGGCAGACTGAGGTTGGTGGAACAGTGCCCTAATGGACCAGCCTCCCCTGTAAATGTGTTTTTCCCCTACCTGCAGATTTCCTGTCCCTCTTAAGCAGCTCAGCAACATGCTCAAATATGCTGTTTTCTCTGAATAGCAATGTTCTCTGAACATTTTCATTTTCTCTGAACTAGCAATACGGTCTAGGACCCTCGTACCTACGGGACCGCCTCTCCTGGTGTGTCCCACAGAGGAACCTACGGTCTTCAAACAAAAACATCTTGGAGGTCCCAGGCCACAGAGAGGTTAGGCTGGCCTCAACCAGAGCCAGGGCTTTTTCGGCTGTGGCTCCGATCTGGTGGAACGCTCTGCCACAAGAGACTAGGGCCCTGCGGGAATTGACATCTTTCCGCAGGGCCTGCAAGACAGAGCTGTTCCACCAGGCCTTTGGCCAAGGCACAGCCTGACCCCCTCCTTTGGTAATCCTCACAGAACTCTAGCCCAATGGTTGCCATTAATTTGATTTGAATTAATTTTATAATGAAATGATTTTAGAACGTTGTATTATTTTATTGTTGTTAGCCGCCCTGAGCCCGGCTTCGGCTGGGGAGGGCGGGATATAAATAAATTATTATTATTATTATTATTATTATTATTATTATTATTATTATTATTATTAAAAGGCTGCAGATGGCAGTCACCGTCTGAAGAGGCCTCCACCCTATTCCATCTCCATACATTTCTCATGTAAGAAGGAGGGAATGCGAGGACTTCCGGCGGGCGCGGATCCGGTTGCAGGCGAGGGTTTGTCTCTCCGGAGAGAGCTCTAGCTTTTCGGCCGAATTGGGAGTTTTTGAGGGCGACAAAACTCCCGCTAACCCTCTGGAGGGTATCCAGAGGTCTTGGTGCCCAGCAGTGCGAAGGTGTCACTCGTCTGGTCGGCAGGTAGCCTTTGTATAAAGGCGAAGAGAGCGACGGAACGAGAGACGGCAATTTGGGCAGCCATTACAGCCATTACAGCGGCGAATTAGCGAAGCCTCAAGCCTGCAGGCTAAGCGCCTTGCCCTCGATACAAAGAAACTCAGATACGCAGAAAGAGTGCTGGAAATTGCAAAGGGGAGAGCGTAAGGAAGTATCTGAGAAGAAAGAGAAACAGCCGAGTTCAGCGTTAGCTTGTCTTCAGTGGGAAAAGACGCAGTGTGGTTTGCAGAGCCGAAGGAGAAAGTAAGTTACTGCTAGTGGCTACATTGTCCGTCCCTCCCCCACTGACTCACTTTGAAATTAGACCCTCTCCCACTGTAGAGGGGAAAGGGAAACAACCGAGGGAGGGCAGAGAAATGCGGTACTAGAAAAAAACTTAGTCGTCATGGCAACGGAGACACAGAACTACAAAGAGCAATCTACATAAAAAAGACAAAAGGAGATTACTGTTAAGAGGACTTTTACTAAGACTCCTGTGAGACATTACACCAAGTGGTTTATAAGAAAACTCCGGGGGTAGGGAAGACTACTCTTTGGACATTCGGAATCACGTTTGCTATTGTATCGCTGTTTGGGAGCTTTCTTTATCTGCTACGTTTGTTACGCTTTCTCTATCTTTTTTGGACTTAACATTTGGGCCACGGGAAGAGGCAGGAACGGGGGAAGAACAGTGTGAACAGCGTGAATCCACAAACAGGAAAGACTAATTGACTAACTCTCTTTACACTTAAGAACTCTGCTTAAGAACTGACTCCCCCTGCTGGACTAAATTAAGCATTGCACCTAAACTTTGGAAAAGATTAACTGGAGATTCAGACTCTCACAGGCTAAGTGGCTGTTAAAGTGGTTGTTAAAGAGTGGGTGGAAGAGTCTGAATTGAGGCGGGAAGAGTGTAATTAGAATCTGGTTGGTGGACCTAACTAACCTCTTTAAAATCTCTGGAGGGGAGGGATAGTTTTCTTTTTATTTATTTTTTTTTCTGTTGGGGAAACAGACTCTGTGACTTCAAGGGACTATTTCAAGTGGTTAAATTTGAGAAGGTTTATACTATCCCGAGGGACTAAGACCTCTTGGGGGCTAATTGAAAGCTGAATAGTTTAACTATAAGGAATACATTTACATTTTTTTTTTCCGGCATAAAAGGAATTCCCAAGGTTTAAGGACAATGTCACATACGCAGAAGAAAGGGGCAGAGGGAGGTACCCCAACTGATAGGAGAGCTTCAAAACAAGAAACAGAATTTAGGACAGAAATACTGAGGATGTTCGCAGAAATAAAACAAAGCGAAAAAAATCTGGAAACAAAATTAGAACAGGTGGACAACAAAATCGGAAAAATGGACAAAAAGATTGAAGAGACAGTAAGCGAGCTAAAAGGACAGATTAAAGAGGTTTCAAAAAGAGTGGACGAGGGACTAAAAAAGACAAAGCAGGAAATGAAAGAGATGAAGCGAGAGGAGGAAAGATTGAGAAATGAGATAGTAGAGTTAAACAAAATACAGGAAGAAATTAAAGACTCCATCGCAATGAACGATCTAAAACAGAGGGAGATTAACTTAAGATTGAGACAAATTCCAGAAGTACAAAACGAGAATATAAAAGAAAGATTAGTGAAGGAAATAGCACAGTGGATGGAAGTGGAAGAGGAAGATGTGGCTAGAACAATCATAAATGCGTATAGAATGAAAATTAAAACAAATAAAGCCAGGAAATATCCAGGGGACTGTTTAGTTACATTTAAAGACAGAGAGATGAGAAATTTGGTTTTGCAAAGAAACAGGGAAAAAAGATTATACATCGATGGGCATTATATTATTTTATTTAAAGACATCCCCATAAGGTTGCTTAAACGGAGGGAATCGTATAAACCACTAGTTCAACTACTTAAAAAGAATAGAATTGACTTCCGATGGGAATTTCCGGAAGGGGTCTCTTTCTTCTATAAAGGTGTTAAAAGAAGATTGACTAGTCCCGAAGAAATAGGAAAATTCACAAGAAGATATAAAGAGCTCCAAGTGGGAGAGGAAGAGGAGAAGGGTGCAGAAGGTAGATCTAGATTGAGGGAGGATTTAGAGTTAGGTGAAGAGGAAGAACAAAGTAGAGGAGAACTAGAAGAAGAAGAAGAGGAGGAAGAAGGAGAGGAAACAGAAAGGTTACAGAGTAACACCTAACTCAGAGTAGCACCTAAAATAATATGTCTTTAAAACTATGGAATTGGAATGTTAATGGAATGAATGATAAGAAAAAACGCAATGGAATTGAACGCATTCTAAAAAAGAAAAATTTAGATATCATATGCCTTCAAGAAACCCACGTGGCCAGTAAACATAAGAAAATCCTTATTAATAAGAGGTTAGGAAATGAGTTTATCTCCTCCGATAAAAAGAAAAAAAGAGGAGTAGTATTATATATTAAAAATAACATTGAAACACACCAGCTATTTAAGGATGAGGAAGGGAGAATGATCGCAGTCCGCATTAAATGGCAAGGGGAAATGATGATAATAGTGGGAGTCTATGCACCAAATGGCAATAAAACAGAATTTTTCAGATCATTGGAAGAGAGATTATTTGACTACATGGACCAAAAAATCATAATAATGGGAGATATGAACGGGGTGGTCTCAACAGAAATAGATAGATTAAGGAAAACTAAGACAGAAGGAGGGAAACTACCTAAGATATTTTTTGAAATGGTGAAGAACTATAACTTGGTAGATATATGGAGATTGAGACACCCCATGGAGAAACAATTTACATTTCATTCAGGACCGAATGAATCACTGTCAAGATTAGACCAAATTTGGATATCAAATGAACTAACAGTAAGAACTACAAAAATTGAAATACAGGCCAAAATTATCTCCGACCACAACCCCATAATAATGGAGATGAAGGGGGTTGAAGGACGAACTTTCAGATGGAGATTAAATGATAACTTATGGGACGATCAAAAATTTGTGGAAAAGATTCGGACGAAATTATTGGAGTACTTCATAGATAACCAAGACAAAGGGGTTAAAATAAACGTGGTATGGGACGCGAGTAAGGCAGTCATGAGGGGCCTGCTCATCCAACAAAATGCATGGAAAAGGAAAAATAAAGAAAAAAGAACTAAGGAGATTTTGAGACAGATTATGGATTGTGAACAAAAACTAATTAAAAAACCAAATAATGAAAGGATATTGCAGGAAATAAAATCCCTCCAAACCCAATTTGCAATGTTGATAAATAAGGAGGTTGAGTGGAACATCAAAAGATTAAGACAGAGAAATTTTGAATTTGCTAATAAGCCAGGAAAATGGCTTGCGTGGCAAGTCAAAAAGAGAAAGGAACAAAACACAATAAACAAAATACAAATAAACGGAGAAGAGATAACTGAACCAAAAGGGATTAGAAGAGGATTTGCGGAGTTTTACGAGCAACTATACAGGAATAAGGATAGAAACAACAATAGGAAAATAGAGAGATATTTAAAAGAGAAAATGGTAAGGAAGATTTCGATAGAGCAAAGAGAAATGTTAAATGCCCCCATTTCCAGAGAGGAAGTAGAGGAAGTGATAAAGGAACTGAAAAGAGGTAAAGCTCCGGGCCCAGATGGGTTTACTGCGAGCTACTATAAAGAAATGAAAGATATATTGACGGTTCCGTTAGTTGAGGTGATGAATAAGACCCTAAAGGAAAAAGAGATCCCAAGCACCTGGAAGGAGGCATTTATCACAATAATTCCAAAACAAGATACTGACCCAACCCAAGTAAAAAATTATAGACCCATTTCCTTATTAAATACAGATTATAAGATTTTTGCGGGAATTTTGGCAAAAAGGTTTAAAAAAATATTAGTGAAGATAATGCATGAGGACCAAGCGGGTTTTCTACCGGGAAGGCAAATAAAAAACAATACAAGAGGCATAATTAATATAATAGAATATTTATCGGACAGAATTGATAAGCCAGCTAGTCTGATTTTTATTGACGCGGAGAAAGCCTTCGATAACGTCACCTGGGACTTCATGCTGAGAAATTTAGAAATTATGGAAGTGGGTCAAGAATTTTGGAATGGGATAAAAGCAATATACACCGAACAGAAAGCGAAGCTGATAATAAATAATGCCATAACAGAAGATATAAAAATATCTAAAGGGACAAGACAGGGCTGCCCGCTCTCTCCGCTGCTCTTTATAGTGGTGTTGGAGGTTCTGCTAAACGCAATAAGGCAAAACAAACAAATTAAGGGAATATCATTAGGCTCAAACGAATACAAAGTTAAAGCATATGCTGATGACGTGGTATTAACGGTAGAAGATCCTATAAACAGCTTAAAGGGAATTCTGGAGGAGATGGAGGAATTTGGGAAGTTAGCTGGATTCAAACTAAATAAGAATAAGACAAAGATGATCGTTAAAAACTTAGACCAAGACAAGATAGAATCACTACAGGAACAAACAGGAATTGAAGTAGTTAAAAAAGTTAAATATTTAGGACTCTGGCTTACCAATAAAAATATTGACCTATACCAAAATAATTATATCCCAGTGTGGAATGAAATTAAGAAAAATCTGGAGATTTGGGCAAGGATGAAATTATCACTCTGGGGTAGAGTGTCCATGGTCAAAATGATGGTACTCCCCAAAATGCTTTTTCTATTCCAAACAATCCCGATAATAAAGGGCACAAAAAACTTTAAAGAATGGCAAAGGGTGATTTCTAGATTTGTCTGGGAAGGAAAGAAGCCCAGAAGTAAGTTTAAGATATTAACAGATACCACTGAAAGAGGGGGCTTCGCCCTGCCAGACATGAGACTGTACTACGAAGCGGCATGCCTTTGCTGGATTAAAGAGTGGATAAAGTTGGAGGATACAGAGTTATTGGATTTAGAAGGGTATAAGAACAAATTTGGATGGCATGCCTATTTGTGGAGAGATAAGATAAAAGTACATAAGGGATTTTGCAGCCATATCTTTAAGGGACCTTTGATAGAAGTTTGGAATAGATATAAGAACATATTAGAACCAAAAACCCCACACTGGTTATCACCAGTGGAGTTAATAAGTGTAAAGAAAGTCAATATGGGGAAAAAATGGGGTAGGTACGAAGAAATGGTATTGAAGGAAGGAGGGAAGTGGAAAATTAAACCATACGACCAGGTAAAAAGATATACATACGATTGGCTGAGTTACTATCAGATAAATGAGATATTTAAAAAAGAAGTGAAACAGAGGGGCTACGATGAAAAGACATCGAAATTTCAGAGAGAGATAATAAACAGTGATCGGAAAAATCTGTCAAGTATGTATAAAATACTGTTAGAATGGAACATGAAAGATGAGAAAGTCAAAAAAGTGATGACTCAGTGGGCAAAGGACCTCGGCTATGATATTCAATTGGAGAATTGGGAAAAATTGTGGAGAGTGAATATAAAATTTACAGCATGTGTACTGTTAAGGGAGAATATGTTAAAAATGTTATATAGGTGGTATATGACACCCGTTAAACTAGCCAAGATGTATAAAACAGATAACAAATGTTGGAAATGTAGACAAAAAGAAGGGACGTTCTATCACCAATGGTGGGAATGTGGGAAGGTTAAAAGCTTCTGGGGCGAAGTCTATAATGAAATCAAAAAGATATTAAGCTACACATTTGTAAAGAAACCCGAAGCTTTTCTATTAGGTATGGTCGGAAAAGATATTAAAAGAAAGGATTATAAAATCTTCCAATATGCGGTAACAGCAGCTAGAATCGTGGTGGCGCAGAAGTGGAAGCAGGAAGAAAGCCCAACGTTAACAGAGTGGAGATTAAAATTGACGGAATATGCGGAGTTAGATAAATTAACAGGGAAAATTAGATATATGAAGGATCAAAAATTTATAGACGACTGGGGAAAATTTGCGGATTATCTGGAGAACAAATGTTTAGTAAACACAACGCTAGTAGGATTTAAAGAGGCACTGTAAAACACTAAGAAGTATTGCTTATGGAAAACAATGTCTGAAAAATGGTACTAATGGCAGTACGAAAGATTGGAATGCGTTATAAAGAGATAAATACGAATGAATGTCAAGGACGTTGAAGGAAGTCCAAAAGAATGAGATGTATGAAACACGGATTTAATGTATATATATGGAAAGATTAATAAAAATTTTTAAAATGCAAAAAAAAAAAAAAAAAAAAAAGGAGGGAATGCATCTTTTATCTTGGTGCCTGCTCCAACTACTGAAAAGCAAAGTTCACATTTTGCTTTGGGAATTCCCCCCCTTGCTTAATGGACTAAAACTCATATGATTTTAATGAGTGGGCTGAGAGCAGCAGTAGTTCATCCGGCCGAAGTTTAAACAATTGATTTTGTATTTTTCCTCTACGAGCAACACAGCTTGTATTTCTGTTGCATCTACAGAAGGTTCTGGCCCACAAATGCCTGGGCTGAAATAACAGCGTCAGCTGTTCGGATGCTGCAATGGACCAATATGGACACCTTTTGGGGGGATCTGCTTCCCTTTTTTATTATTTATTTATTTCATAAAAGATCATGCACTGCTTGAATGTTAAAACAACAACAACACCATAAGACAGTGTACAGTAAAATTATCAACAGGAAAACTTAACAAGAATAATTTAAGACTTTTGAAAAGTTAAAATAACAATAGGCTAAAAATGGATTAAGGCTTTCGTCAAGTTCCGAAACATCTGGGTAGGCTTATCTAAACAAAAAATCTTTTTAGCAGGTGCTTAAAAGAGTACAGTGATGGAAACTGCCTTCCATCCTAGGGTTCAGCTGGCTTGATCATTTTCCACTCTTGGTGATGTGGTGGTCAGGTGCTATTTTTATCCCACCATTACATAATTGTGCATATACACACATACATGCAATCTGTGCATTATATAATTAGAACTTACTCTTGCTTTTGTTTTTTGGTCATGCATAAAAGAGGACATTGCTCTCAGTCTAATGGGTTTAATTTTCACCCATGTTAAAAATGTTGAATGTATAGTTAATAATAATAATAATAATAATAATAATAATAATAATAATAATAATAATTTTTATTTATATCCCGCTCTCCCCAGCCAAAGCCGGGCTCAGAGCAGCTAACAACAGTAAAAATAGCACAATTTACGTAAAATCACAGTCAATTAATTAAAATACATTCTAAAATCAATTCAGAATCAAATTAATGGCAACCGTTGGGCTAGAGTTTCATGAGGATTACAGAAGGAGGGGGTCAGATTGTTCCTTGGCCAAAGGCCTGGGGGAACAGCTCTGTTTTGCAGGCCCTGCGGAAATATGTCAAGTCCCGCAGGGCCCTAGTCTCTTGTGACAGAGTGTTCCACCAGATCAGGGCCACGGTCGAAAAAGCCCTGGCTCTGGTTGAGGCCAGCCTAACATCCCTGTGGCCCAGGATCTCCAAGATGTTTTTATTTGAAGACCATAGAGGCGTGGAAGCTCAGACCTCAAGGTGTTTGAGGTTTCCCCAGAGGCATTTGGTTGGCCCATATGGGAAAGAGAATACAGAATAGGTTGTAGGCGCTTTAAAGATTACAGGCTGCTCTCCCAAGCTGGTGGAGCCAATAGAAGGCAAGACCCTAGCAGTGTTCTTAAGATTTCGGGCAATGCTGGTTCTTGATTGAGACAACATCTTCCCCACCTTGTGTGATACGCCTTGTGCCCAGGCCTGCCCTGGCCAGACTGGAAATGACTTTTGCTTCCCCTGAAGACCCCACACAATAAGTGGAAGCTCTGTGGCGCCAGAGGTCAGCAGATGGCTATACTCTTGTGGCCTCCAGCAGCAAAGACCCAGGGATTTGGGATTGCAATCTCACCCAGCATTAAAGGAAGCAACTCATTTCCATCATCACCACTGATGGTCTCCCTTGGGAGACAATGGAGGAGTGAGACTTTGGGGGTGAGATCAAGCTGTTGGAAGGTTGCAGCGCCAGCTACGGCTGCAGAGATAGACGCAGAAGAGACATGTTTTGTTGCAGCTGGGGCAGACAAAGGTGTCCAGTCGTGCTGCTGCAGATGCACCACGGCGTTCCTTCTCTCTGCAGTCCTCCCAGAGGTCATTTCTCCTCTGGTCACTGCTATTGATGTACAACTTGTCTGCAGTCTCCAGGCACAGTGGTCGCCTGCAACGGACGCCCACATGGCAGAGTGTGTGTGATGTTGTTGCCATTATTATTATTGGGCTGCAGCCAACCTACACAGAGTAGATCCATGGACCTAAGTGAGTCATGTCCATTAATTTCAAATGGTTCTCTATTGAGTATGTCTAATGTTAGATACAACCCATTATATCCCAGTGTGATTATGTCAAGAAGGTCAAATGCGTTGCAACTGAAAACCAGCCTGCTTGCTTGCCTGCCTGCTTAAAGGACCATTAGGTCTAGTTGTGGCTGACTCTGGGGTTGCGGTGCTCATCTCGCTTTACTGGCCGAGGGAGCCGGTGTACAGCTTCCGGGTCATGTTGCCAGCAGGACTAAGCCGCTTCTGGCGAACCAGAGCAGCACGCGAAAACGCCGTTTACCTTCCCGCTGGAGTGGTACCTATTCATCTACTTGCACTTTGACGTGCTTTCGAACTGCTAGGTTGGCAGGAACAGGGACCGAGCAACGGGAACTCACCCCGTCGCGGGGATTCGAACCGCCGACCTTCTGATTGGCAAGTCCTAGGCTCTGTAGTTTAACCCACAGCGCCACCCGCGTCCCGCCTGCCTGCTTGCCTTTCCACAAATTCTGGACTCCTTTCCTCCCTGCTGTACTTGCATTATCATTTAGGAAAGTTTTGGCAGGGAGTTTTAGAACAACTCCCAAGAGCAGTGAACTAAAGGAAGCCTGTATGATCTTTTTCCTGTGTTGTTTTTAAACAGCTGAAATAGCTTGATGCTCAACAAAAGGGTTCAAGCTTGTTACCAGGGCCACGTCCTCGCCACATCTCCTCTTTCTCCTGGCCCCCTGGGAAAAATCTGAAAGGGGGTCAATCTGTTCTTGCATCCTTCTCTTCCTGTGAGATGGCGAAACCCTAGAACGTCCTGAGGGTGGAAAATGTATTTAAATAATGATTAAAAATTTATTTTCGGTGACACGTTTAGAAAAGCGAGAGAGAGAGAGAGAGAGAGAGAGAGATCGCCTTTATCTGCCTACTGGGAAATTATATCCGTGGGGGAGCTTGCAAGTGAGCTGAGCTGTGCCCCAGTTAGTGAGAGGGACCTGACTCCAAATGACGTCCCGGAACTGGTGTTGCTTACAGGCCTCGGGGCTCCTGTTCTGCCTCACCAGCATTATTTATCCCCCAGACACGGAAGTTGCACAGGGCTTGTGCAAAGCAACTGTGTTTTGCCCTGGGGTGGTTTAATTGGGAAAGAGACTGCTACATTGAGAAGTAGCTAAATGGGTTTACCTCCCAGCAGTCACTACAGGTTGCAGTGTGTGTTTAAACGGGTGTTCAGGTTGCCTGTGCTGTGTCTTATCTGCTCCAGCATCCTGCTTCCAGCAGAGGGCAGCCAAATGTCCTGGGAAGCTCAGAAGCATTGGTCCATTCTGTCCACTGTCAGAGAGGCAGTGTGTGTGTGTGTGTGTGAGAGAGAGAGAGAGAGAGAGAGAGAGAGTGGAGAGTGAGAGCACACTTTTTTTCTGGGAGTATGTAAGGGTACGCATACCCCTAAACATTTTGCGAATCTAAGTTTGGCCTCCTTGAGGGGCAGTATTTCAATATGAGTAGGAAAATGAGAGTACCCCTAAACGTTTTTTAATAGGAAAAAAAACACTCTGTGTGTTTGTGTGTGTGTGTGTGTGTGTGTGTGTGTGTGTGTGTGTGTGTATTTCTGATGATACACAGAGTAGCTTACAGCTAGGAAGCTAAATAACTACAGTGGTTCCTCGGGTTACAGATTCTTCGGGTTACAGACTCCGCTAACCCAGAAATAGTACCTCGGGTTAAGAACTTTGCTTCAGGATGAGAACAGAAATTGTGTGGCAGCGGCACAGTGGCAGAGGGAGGCCCCATTAGCTAAAGTACCTCAGGTTAAGAACGGACCTACAGAATGAATTAAGTTCTTAACCCAAGCTACCACTGTATTCTGGGTGATTGATAACTTCTTTGTAAAGACTATACAATGCCCAGACTCTTTATATTCAAAAAGAACTTTGCTTTCATAAACATATAACAGAATAATATATTTACAATCTAGCTGCTGCACAGATTTCTCAATTATTTAATTAATTAAGTAACCGCCTGCAGGTCTTAGGGCAGTTCACAGGATGTTAATGTTTAGGGATCTTCCTCTGTTTTACTTCAGACGGATCACACTGACACCACACCGTCCTCAGCAGTATCTTGAGAAGCCTCTCTCAGCAGCCATTCCCCCTCATACAGAGCAAGCAAGTGAGCGAGCGAGCAGAAAGCAGTTAAAAACAACAGTTACTGGAATAACAGTCACAACAGAATGGAATGTGGCTCTCTCATGTGACTCACAGTTAGCCAATCACATGACAGCTACTGCCAAAGGATAAACCCCATGCTAAAAATACACAGTAACCCAACATAAGTAAACATTCCCATTTCCGGAAATTAAACCATTATCCTTAACGTTCAGGTAACGTATCAGTTGCTGAGAATTGCAGGTGGACAGAGTGCTGTTGTGATCAGCCTGAGGAGAGTTCTGAGGGCCAGATGAAGACGTCTAGAGGGCCACATTTCTCCCCCAGTCCTGAGGCTCTCCACTCCTGAAATGCAACCCCATATTCAGAAACAGGCTTTTCTGTCCAGTTTCACTTCATGGTTACTAAGCCCAAGACCATGCATACATCTCTGGAAGGGTTCCCCACCTGTTTTTGAAAACCCCTCTCATCCAGATATATAAATAACTTTCTGTACAGGAGAGAATGAGTCTCTTCTTTTGTTTTTCTAACAATGTGCTTGGCTTGGTTTATATTTGGGCCTCATTATGTTTCCTGCTGATTTCTCTGGCTGTTCTCTGGGTCAGCTTTGTAGCTATTGAGTTCCTGATGTTGGCTTTTCTCTTTGACGTGTTACCTGAGCTGCCTGTGACCTTTCTTTTATTGTGGAGAGAATTGCAGCTTGTTCGTGGATATGGGACAATGAAGCCAGAATTTGCAGTTGGAAGCTATTCTTCCCACCTATTCTTGCTGAAGGGCTAATCATTTTGTGACAGAAAGGCTATATTTGTGACTGCACTGCCAGATACATGAGCAGTAGTCTAGTGGTCAATCCAGAAGTGCAGGGTCCCTACACAATAGTCACAGCTGTGACCCTTCTAAGATTATACAGCTTTCAAAGATATAATAATAATAATAATAATAATAATAATAATAATAATAATAATAATAATAATCCAGGTTACATTGCATTGATGAATGCCAATCTCCATGTGTTGTCTTTTGGCCAGATCTACTATTTTTTGTGCATGCAGATGGGCAAATGATTCCAAATGCTTCTATATAATCTTTTGGAGCGACTTAAGTTGTGTTTTCTGAGAAGTTCCATTGTACATAGCCAAACATGCGTGCCCTTCTCGTGCAACTGAAGCACCTGGTATTTTCACTGCTCCTAAATGCTTATCTTTGGAGCATACAGAACAGCGCCGTCTTGGTGTTCTTCCCATGTTCTTTCTCCAGAAGGAACCCTATGAGCCCATCCTCAGTGGCTAGCTCACTTCCTTTCCCTCTGATTGGGCAGCTTTAGGACACTAGAGACATGGACCCTGATGGAACCTTGCTGCAGAAATAGCAGCCGGTCTTAGGACACCCCACCCTGGTACCCACAGCTGTATATGAGCCCCCACCCTTCGGTTGATCTTTGCCAGGCATAGGCAAACTCTGCCCTCCAGATGTTTTGGGACTACAACTCCCAGCATCCCTGACCACTGGTCCTGTTAGCTAGGGATGATGGGAGTTGTAGTCCCAAAACATCTGGAGGGCCGAGCTTGCCTATGCCTGATCTTTGCAATCTAATGTGTAAAAGGTAAAGGGACCCCTGAACATTAGGTCCAGTCACGGCTCTGGGGTTGCTGCACTCATCTCGCTTTATTGGCCGAGGGAGCCGGCGTACAGCTTCCGGGTCATGTGGCCAGCATGACTAAGCCGCTTCTGGCGAACTAGAGCAGCGCACGGAAAGACCATTTACCTTCCCGCCTATTTATCTACTTGCACTTTGATGTGCTTTCAAACCGCTAGGTTGGCAGGAGCTGGGACAGAGCAACGGGAGCTCACCCCGTCGCGGGGATTCGAACCGCCGACCTTCTGATCGTCAAGCCCTAGGCTCTGTGGTTTAACCCACAGTGCCACCCGCGTCCCACACACAGTCTCTGTATTAGGGGCTTAGATCAGCATTCTCCAATTCAGGCAGGGAACACTTATTTGGGCAACTGGATAGCTAGGTTGGTTAGAGCATGCTGCTGATAACACCAAGGTTGCAGATTTGATCCCCAAAAGGGGACAGCTACATATTCCTCTGGGTCCCTTCCAGCTCCATGATTCTATTCTTCTATTAACCTGGTGACCTCCATATCTTTGGGGCTGAATCTCCCATCAGCCCCAGCCAGCCAAGATCCAATTGGTTCTGATGGCCTCTGTGAAGGTGCTGGTGAAAGCAGCAGTGAGTGGAGACAGTGAAGCACTCCACCCCCCCCAAAAAAAAAACAAAGCAAAATGGGAGTAATTTTGGACTCACAGCTGTCCATGGAGGAGCAGGTTAATTCTGTGTCCAGGGCGGTTGTCTACCAGCTCCACCTGGTACGCAGGCTGAGACCCTACCTGCCCGCAGACTGTCTCACCAGAGTGGTGCAAGCTCTAGTTATCTCCCGCTTGGAGTACTGCAATGCGCTCTACATGGGGCTACCTGTGAAGGTGACCTGGAAACTACAGCTAATCCAGAATGTGGCAGCTAGACTGGTGACTGGGAGTGGTCCCCAAGACCATAAAACACCAGTCCTGAAAGACCTACATTGGCTCCCAGTACATTTCCGAGCACAATTCAAAGTGTTGTGCTGACCTTTAAAGCCCTAAACGGCCTCAGTCTAGTATACCTGAAGGAATGTCTCCACCCCCATCGTTCAGCCCGGACACTGAGATCCAGCGCCGAGGGCCTTCTGGCAGTTCCCTCTCTGCGAGAAGCCAAGTTACAGGGAACCAGGCAGAGGGCCTTCTCAGTGGTGGCGCCCACCCTGTGGAACACCCTCCCTTCAGATGTGAAGGAAATAAGCAGCTATTCTATCTTTAAAAGACATCTGAAGGCAGCCCTGTTCAGGGAAGTTTTTAATATTTAATGTTGTACTAACATTTGATTGGGAGCCACCCAGAGTGGCTGGGGAAACTCAGCCAGATGGGCGGGGTATAAATAATAAATTATTATTATTATTATTATTATTATTATTATTATTATTATTATTATTATTATTAAAACCACAGATTCGTTTCCCTATGGACCATGCTTTTCACTGCACAAGCAAGGACAGCGAGGAGCCATCTGGCCGGGCTGTGCATCTCCCGCTGGGGCTAGGGTCCCATCTGTGCCGTGGTCAGGCTAGCCTTGCCCTCCCCTTCGGCTGAGCTGACCGCATCCTTTCCCCATTTCTGCTGTGCTCAGAAGCGCTGACTTTTAAGAGCTGTCTCTCGCCAGCCATGAGAGATCGCTCTTTATTTGTGCCAGATCTATTTGTGCCAAATGCTATAGGTATGCATTAACTCTGAAAGCGGGCGGTTGTGGTAGGGGGAGAAGAGTGGGGTGTCTTCTGCTTGTAGTGTTGTAATGGTGAAGAAATTGTTTAATTTTGCCATCGCCAATTTGCGTTCCACGTTGTCGGTTTCATTAAATTGC
Organism: Podarcis bocagei; assembly: GCF_964188305.1. Taxonomy (NCBI): domain Eukaryota; kingdom Metazoa; phylum Chordata; class Lepidosauria; order Squamata; family Lacertidae; genus Podarcis; species Podarcis bocagei. Next base: position 19,427,103 of record NC_138142.1, on the reverse strand, counting down.
AAATTTTGAGAAACTGAAAGAATTGCCTACCTCTGCCTTTTATTTGTGGTTTCTATTAAAAACAAGGCAGCTGTCTCAAATATATAAACTAGAAGGCCATTAAATATGAATGAGGCTTTCTGTTTAATATTCATAGCTATTAAAACGAGGTGAAAAACAATTGAGAGTTCCCCCCCCCATTAGAAAAATGACTAATGCTCCTCCTTTACAGACAAGCGGGAGACGAAAGGGATGTGGGTGAGGACAGAATTTAGATAATATTTATTGCGGTCATAGGCCCATACAGGTAAAAACAACACATAAGTGACAGCTTGTGCCGTGGGGGAAAAGAAAAAAAAAGAAAGGAAAAAAAAAACCAGTCGCTAAAACACCGCTATAACAATAAAATACTATAAGATGGAAAGGCATGCTACGCCTTAATTAGCTTGTAGCGCTCCTTGGCGTCGCTTTTGGGAGAGGACAGCGACCAGGAACCTAGCCACTTTCAGGGTCGTGTGGGAATCCTTATCCTGCAAGATTTGGGCAAGATGGAATTTTGGTGGGGTACCCTCTAGTTTCTGTATGATTGATCCCAACAAATTTGCCCGTGGCACATTGAACAAGGGGCAAGTGAACATAATGTGCTGGAGCGACTCCGGCGTCACCTTATCACATTCGCACGTGGCGGGGTCTTGGCCCTTTGAGAATCTATGTCTCAGGACATTGGAGGGGAAAACGTTGAACCTCGCTTTGGTGAAGGCCAGTCTATGGGCAACAGTCGAAAGGGAGGAGAGGTATGATGGAACGCAATAAGTTAAAGTGATACCAATGTTCTGGGGCGAACAAACACCTCCCCCCAGCATATAATTTTGCTGTAAGTCGATGTCATCCAGTCTTTGACGGATCAGTCTTTGAGCAGTGATTTGGTCTAGTTTTAGGGAATCTGAGGGAGAGATTCCATAGCTCAGGAGTTTGGCATGGATTTTACTAGTCCAAAGGCTGGAGAATTCATCTCGCCATAAGCATTGGACAAGGTAATGGTTTGGTAATCTATGCCACAATGATAACCAGTAATTGAAGACTTGCTTCCACAGGCAAGTTTCTAAGGATGCGATCTTCAATTCTAGTCGCATGGCTGCATTGCTTACGCACAGGGGGAGCATTTGGAGCCGACGTAGGAATTGGCTTTGCAGAGTCTCAAGGGGAGCAAGGTCTGTCATCACGGCCCAGAGCGGGGCAGCATAAGCAAGCACTGCAACCACTTTTGCCTTGAACACCTTTAGGGCCGAGGGAACATGTGAGGACAGAATGAAAGAGATTAAGTTTCTTTGTGGGACAGGAGCCGGGTTAGCAATCCACATTGGAGGCGTGCAGATACGGCAACATAGAATAATAGCTGTCATTTTACATTCTGTTGCAATTCCTGTGGGCTACGTGGCGGAGGCAGAATATTGACTGAAATGCATTGATCTATTGGGTATGTAGGAGATCGTCTTACCACACATACGAATGCTTGATGGTTTTGATTGGCAGAGCTGGCACCATTTTAGGTGCCGCACAGTAACCTGCTCTGCATGTGTGAGAACTCAAATCTTTTAGCGTGGCAGCAACGGCACCCTGGAACTCACCGCCTGTCAGAGCTGCTTCCAGATCCTAGCTCACAGAGGATCACGCTAGCCAGCGATCATTAAGTAAAAGTCTTTATTGAGTTACAGTTTCCATTCTCAAGCTGCTGCGTGCAACTCTACGTCTAATGGCTAGATCGGCGAAGCTCCGTCTGAGTCTCCGCCCCTTGTGCACCAACTTAATATCCTAGCCCTGCTCCACCTTTTCCGCCTGACTGTTCTCCTCTGGGTCCCTCTGCCCCCCGGGGTCTCTTCCTTCCTGGATTCTTCTGACGCCGACCCCCCGGACCCTCCTGTCTCCTTGCGCCGGGCTTTAGGACCTGGCTCTCTTTCAGGGCTGCCTACTGCGTCACTTTCCTGTGCATTTGAACTTGGCGCGCGCGCCCAACCTTCCACTTTCCGTCTGACCGTTTCTTCGCTCCCCGATGGAGGTGTGGCCACTCCTGACTCATGCCCTCCCCCCTGTTGTGAGCTGCCAGTGCTTGATCCCTGGCTCCCTTCCTCTTCCCTGCTCTCTGGCGGTGACGCTGGTCCCGATTTCCAACTGCTCTCCTCTGAGTCCCCTCTGGCTCTATCTTCCTGGGGTGACCCCCTAGACTCCCCCCTTGCCCTGGCCACTGGTGCTCCTTTCTGTGAATCTTCTGATTCACTGGAAAGACTCGGAGATCTCGGGTCGTCGTCATCACTCATCTTTTCTTCTGCCTCCTCCCCCTCGCTCTCTGTTTCCTCCCTTGCTCTTGCCTCTGCTCCTGAACCCCTGACACCGCCTTTTGACATCAGGCAGGTGCCTATGCTGTGCTTATTTTGCCAGTGAACATAAAGTGTTGGTATATTGATGAACGTGCGGGGTGGGTGGGGGTTCAAAGTGAAGATATTAATTTATATTTAAATTCAAATTTAGATCAACCAGAGTGAACCAAACGCTGATTCCGTGTGTGTTGTTCATTTTCTGGAATGCTGACATATGTTATGAAATTAAACCACACTGGGCTGAAGCCGTCTTTCCTTATCTGTCCATGTGTCGACCGTGGTTTATTTGTTAACCTTTCAAGGAGGGCTGTTTCCCAAACTGTTTTGTACCGATTGTCTATCGTTCTGCCAAAAAGGTCTTTCCCTTGTCTGGTTATGTTAAGGTTTCTTGTTATAATGATTCCTAAATATCCAAGTTTTATGTGACAAAGTCTAATGCAGCAGTTCTCAACCTGTGGGTCCCCAGATGTTGTTGGACTACAACTCCCATCATCCCTGAGCTCTGGCCTTGCTAGCTAGGGGTGATGGGAGTTGTAGTTCAACAACATCTGGGGACCCACAGGCTGAGAAAGCTGGTCTAATGCCTTTGAGGTCTGTGAATGCATTTTGGATCTTAGGTGGTACATTGAAGAAGAAAGCTTCATATTTTGAGAAAACCTGCAGGCCTGATAGTGTTGCAAAGTTGTTAAGCTCTCGAAAGTACTGTTGCTTCCGTGTTCAGCAGGTCAGGTGTCATAATCATTAAATTGTCAGCAAATAACCTGATTATATAGTTTTGTTTTCCAGTTTGGACTCCCTTGATGTCTGGTGTTGTTCTGAGGTATATAGCTAATGGTTCTATAGGTAGGATGAACAAAAAGGTAGAGAGTGGACAGCCTTTATTTGTTCCTTGCCAATTTCCCACTGGGGATGAATTTATATTGTTTGTTTTTAGTGTAGCTGAAGCTTTGGAGTGTATTCGTTTCAAAATCTGTATGAATTTGGGCTCAATTTGTGTTTTAGATAGGACTGTCAGCATGTTGTCCCATTCTAGGCACTCAAAGGCCTTGTGAATATCCAAGGCCCTGAATAGAAGGGGGGAAGTTGTTTGTTTACTATGTTTGAAAGTGTTCTGATTGGTTCAGTGATATTTTGATAGGGGACAAAGCCAGCTTGATCTGGGGCTATTATTTTTTGTAGAAATACCTTAATCCTGATGTAAATATGTTACGATCCTGATTAATCAGAGAGATTGTCTGAAAAGATTCTACCTTCTGGTGGTCTTTAAATGGTTTTGAGATAACTACAATCTTGGAGTGGTGCCATGTTTTTGGGGAGGGGTGCTCCTCTCATTTTTAGGTCATCAAATAGGTGAAATATATATGGTGAAATATGGCCATAGTTGGTTGTCTGTATGGCATTCAGACCTTGTCAACCCATTGAGGAAGTTCCTCTAGTGTGGTGTAGTGGTTAAGAGCGGTAGTCTTGTAATCTGGGGAACCGGGTTCGTGTCTCTGCTCCTCCACATGCAGCTGCTGGGTGACCTTGGGCCAGTCACACTTCTTTGAAGTCTCTCAGCCCCACTCACCTCACAGAGTATTTGTTGTGGGGGAGGAAGGGAAAGGAGAATGTTAGCCACTTTGAGACTCCTTAAAGGGAGTGAAAGGCGGGGTATCAAATCCAAACTACTCTTCTCTTCTTCTCTATGATGGAGGTAGTGTTAGAAACTCGGATCTATCAGCTAGGCACCAAATGGCTCCTTAAACCAAAGTTGTAGTTGACAAAAGGGAACATCTAGCATCTATGTTGGCTCTAAAGACCTACATTGGCTCCCAGTATGTTTCCGAGCACAATTCAAAGTGCTGGTGTTGACCTTTAAAGCCCTAAACGGCCTCGGCCCAGTATACCTGAAGGAGCGTCTCCATCCCCATCGTTCTGCCCGGACGCTGAGGTCCAGCGCCGAGGGCCTCCTGGCGGTTCCCTCACTGCGAGAAGCAAAGCTACAGGGAACCAGGCAGAGGGCCTTTTCGGTAGTGGCACCCGCCCTGTGGAACGCCCTCCCATCAGATGTCAAAGTGATAAACAACTACTTGACATTTAGAAGACATCTTAAGGCAGCCCTGTTCAGGAAGTTTTTAATGTATGATATTTTAGTGTTTTTTGGTTTCGATGGAAGCCGCCCAGAGTGGCTGGGGAAACCCAGCCAGATAGGCGGGGTACAAATAATAAATTATTATTATTATTATTATTATTATTATTATTATTATTATTATTATTATTATTTTCAAATTATGGACTGACTGTGATTGATTATCAGTTAAACATCCATCTAGTTCAGATGACAACCTTGAGACTAGGTTAAGTGCTTTGAAAGCTTAAAGAAGAAAAGTCACTTGATCCAGGGACAGTCCACATATATATCACCCTATTACCACCTCTTTTTCTTAATGGTGACACGGACCATTCATAATGTGAGCAGGGCAGTGGTAGGGTAAGTGAAAACAAGCTACAACAAGTGACTATAATGTTGTTCACTGCTCCTGCTCAGGCAGCACAGGAAAAGCACATTCCGATTGTGCAGAGAAAATATAACTGATCGAATTCTACAGGATGTGGTATTAGTGTGTGAAAACAGCCCCGATCCAAGGATTCCCAGGCATGCACCTCAAGATGGTGGGGATGTCAGGCGTCATCCAGGCTGCCAGGCATCTTCCCTTGGTCGCAAGTGATAGATAGTTGTGCAAAATGCGCCTGGCGCCTGGCTAATTTCAACACTGGATGGAGGATCTTATAGTTGGAGTCAGCTGCTGTTCTTTGAGTGTGCAAAGCACACCTTGCAATAGGGAGCGGTGGGAAGGACCATGTGGTGTCGTTTCAGGAAGACCTCTGAAGAGCAGGATGTGGTCCCTTTTGGTAACAGATTTCAGGGGTAGGAAATACCGGTCTGCCTTTTTGCCTTCTGTGTCTAATACATTGCCCCCTTGAGAATGCAAGAGCAGGATCCTAGCTCAGGGCTAAGCAATCTGTGGCCTTCCGATGCTGCTGCACAGCTCCCATCATCCCTGGCTGTTGGACACACTGACTGGGGCTGATGGGAGCTGAAGTCCAGCAACATCCGGAAAGCAACCAGTCCCTCATCTCTACTTTACCTTAATCTTTGTTTGTGTTTGGGGTAAATCAGCCTTTCTGCTTCCTTACATCTCTCTCTCTCTCTCTCTCTCTCTCTCTCTCTCTCTCTCTCTCTCTCTGTGTGTGTGAGAGAGAGAGAGAGAGAGAGAGAGACTGCTGCGGGCTCATCATCACCTGTAGGTGAAATGATTTAAAATCAGCAACAGCATCTGGTCTCATTGCTTGCAACTTGCACAGCAACTAATTAAAATTCAGCCGATGCCATTTTTGATTCAGGGTTGCTGCTTTGACAGGCCAAAGCCATGCCAGGAATGTCAAATTGCAATGGCTTGGGCTGAGAAGGCTGCTTGAAACATCATTTTCAGGCCAGGAACAGGCTGTGCTCTAAGAACCACAGGAGTCCCCTAAATGCCTTGGTTTCTTCTCAATTACTTGCCCTCTTCGCATATGAACTGTGACATTTATTTCACTAGTTTATTCCTTTTATTTTATCTATTTAGTTTATTTCAGCTGGGCTTAATCTCTGTGTCTTCTAAGCAGTGTACATAAAAAGAGCTTAAAAGCACAAAGTGGATAAAATTAGTTAAAATGAACAATAAATAGTTACGAGTTACAAGAAAGGAGATTGCGACTAAACATCAGGAAGAACTTTCTGCTGGTAAAACCTGTTTGACAGTGGAACGAGGACTCCCTTTGGAGATTTTGGACTGTCTTTTGTTGGAGTAGAGATTGGATGGCCATCTGCCATAGATGCTCTAGTTGAGATTTCTGCATTGCAGGGGGTTAGACTAGATGACCCTCAGGGTCCCTCCCAACTTTACAATTATATGGGGGGAAAACCAGGAAGCTTTCTTAAAATGCCTGGAATAGAAAGGCATTTGTTAAGGAACGGAGTGTGCAAAACGGAGACAACACTGAACGTATTCCTTCCATTTACGAAACTGGGTTATTTGGTATTTAACAAAGACACACACAGACCCAGAGCTTGTTCCTTTTGTGTCCATGGGATAAGCTGATACATGAATTTGTCTAGGATTATCCATCAAGGCAGGGGATTGGGCATTGTCTTTTTGCAGAGACCTAAGAATCCATAGTTTGCAGCAAGTAGGGCTGGAGAGGATGGTTTAAAAATAGAATTTGCAGTCCTTTCTGCCAGCAGCCTGGCTTGTGCCCACGCCACGGTTTCCTGAGCCGAGATGTGCTCAGCGGTGCCCCTGAGACAGCAGGCTGGAGATGCATCTCACAGGAGGTTAGGGCCAATAGCTTCTGAGCCACGGTACGCCAGAGACTATCGTAGCGTCAGGTGTCTAAGAATAGCAGCCTTGGCTTTCCGTGAGGCAAGCAGTTCCTATGGCAACCGGTTCATTTGTAAGTGTCCTGCAGATCAGAACCAAAAACACCCATCGCCCATACCCTTGTCTGTCAAAGATATCATAATAGCGAGGGGAATGACAGGCAAGTGTGTTTTGGGTTTGCATGTGGAGCTTGGCTCAAGTACATGTTGAGCATGCCAAAACAAACAAACAACAACAGCTTGGTCTTCCATTTAAATGTACTGGGAGTAAATAACAAAAGAGGCGTTTATACATCTCTGCTAATAACTCAGTGTTCTGACGTTGTGTTTGATCTGGTGTAGAATCACCTGCGGTTTCCATTCTCCCCCTTCTAAACATTGCAAACGCATAGCTTCCCGACACGCACAGAATCTGCGCCAATTTATTCTTAGCATTTTTTCTGCCGGCATTCAGTTCACGGTGAGAATGGCTTCCTGCGAAAGCATTTGCTGGCCTCGGTTGATGGGGAGGTTGATGCCTTCCAGGGAGGCAAGTGGTGGGTCGGGTTCTCCTGCAGATGTGCATGACGTTGTAAAGGAGGCAGTGATGCAGTTGGACTGTGCAGAGTCCACAGGCTATTTTGCAGGTTGGATCCCATCTGCATATTCCTATTAGATTGGTCGCAACTAGGGCCAGGGCCTTTTCAGTACTGGCCCCGACTTGGTGGAACGCTCTGTCACAAGAGACTAGGGCCCTGCGGGACTTGACATCTTTCCGCAGGGCCTGCAAGACAGAGCTGTTCTGCCTGGCCTTTGGTTTGGACTCAGTCTGACCCTTATGTTTTTCCCTCCCCTTATGGTTTTGATCTATGGGCTACTTTTAAAATGAGGCTGCATTTTAAATTGCATTTTAACCTTTATTTTAAATTGGTTTCCCCCCCCATTATGAGTTTACTGTAATTTTACTGGTATTAGCCACCCTGAGCCCGGCTCTGGCCGGGATATAAATAAAATTTATTATTATTATTATTATTATTATTATTATTATTATTATTATTACTATATTGCAAGGGGTTGGACTAGATGATCCTCAGGGTCTTTTCCAACTCTACAATTCTACCGTTCTATAAGGGGAGCTATTCCTGGCCCACTGGTGGACCTCTGGAACATCAGGAAGGAGGGTCTGACCTCTGGAACATCAGGAAGGAGGGTCCGGGGACACACATTATTGAAAATTTAAGTTCTATAAAAAAAGAAAGCACTTCTTCATGCTGTGCATAAAACTATGGAGCCTGCTTTCACAGAAGGCAGTGATGGCCAACAACTCAGATGCTTTAAAAGAGGATTGTACAAATTCATGAAGGATTAGGCTGTCAGTGTCTACTAGCCGTGATGGCTGAGCTCTGCCTCCATGGTTGGAGACAGCAATGCTTTTGAATCCCAGTTGCTCTTGTGCTCTGGTCCTGCTTGTGGGTTTCCTGCAGGCATCTAGTTGCCCCTTGTAAAAGGTAAAGGACCCCTGGGCGGTTGAGTCCAGTCAAGGCGACTATGGGGTTGCGATGCTCAGCTCACTTTTGGGCCGAGGGAGCTGGCGTTTGTCCACAGACAGCTTTCCAGGTCATGTGGCCAGCAGGACTAAACCGCTTCTGGCGCAACAGGACACCGTGACAGAAACCAGAGCACACGGAAACGCCGTTTACCTTCCTGCCGGAGCGGTACCTGTTTATTTAGTTGCACTGGCATGCTTTCGAACTGCTAGGTTGGCAGGAGCTTGGACAGAGCAACAGGAGCTCACTCCATCGTGGGGATTCGAACCACCAACCTTCTGATTGGGAAGCCCAAGAGGCTCAGTGGTTAAGACCACAGTGCCACCCGTGTCCCTGTAAGAACAGGATGCTGGATTAGATAGGCCATTGGCCTCATCCAGCAGGCTCTTCGAATGTTCCTATCTTGATTTTTGGCACTGACTGCATAGATTTAAAGCATATCCTTACATCTCTCCCCCTCCCTGAATCCTGGGAGTTCTAGTTTAAGGGGACTAGGAATTATAACTGTGAGTGCTAAACTACAGTTCCCAGAATTCAGGTGGGGAATGCTTTCAGTGTGTGGAGTGTACACAGCCATGGAGCTGGATGTCATGAAAGGCAGCCTTCTCCATCCTTGCACCCTCTAGATTCTTAGGACTACAGTTCCCATCAACATGGCTAGGCTGCTTGCGGGTCCCATCAGCCCCAACCAGCACAGCCATGCTGATGGGAACTATAGCCCAACGAATTTGGAGGGCGCCAGGTTGGAGAAGCCTAATGCAAGCTTATCTCTGATTTCTCTATTTGAAATTCTGAAAGCAAATCCACATGTGTGTGTTTATTTCCCAAACATCACTCATGTGAGTCACCTCTGCTTTTCCTCGCCACCCCTGTTGTCAGATACCCCTGCTGGTTAGTGGCACTCTGTTGGCAGCTCTGATTTGCAAGGACAAGAAGTGTGCGGGTGTTGTGTGCTCTCTTGTAAGTGTCACTTATTTTTGAGCATGATAAAACAGTGGTTAATATGGTAGTTGCTGGAAAAACCCGAGCTAAACCCCAAACTGTGTTACTACTTAGCTCTGTTTATCCTTCTCCATCTGTCTGTCCTGTCTGTTTAGATCAACTTGTTCGGCATTGAGAAGCCCTTCGGAAATGCATCAGTTGTTTGAGGGCTGCTTCTTTTTACTGTTGGGTGATTAATGGAAATCCATGTGGCCCATCGCATTAACCACCCAGAGTGCCTTGTTACTTAGGCCTTCATTTTTCTTGCAGATAGAGAACCACAAGAGATTTGGTCTTTCACTTTCTGCATGATCTCGGAGTAAAAGGAACTATTCCAGACAGAATTCAAGACCAGCTTCGATCTAATAAAATCTGAAAAGGCCTGATAGTTAACATTGCTAAACATTAGGAGCTGGATCTGTTGTCTTTGTTTGCAACTACAGTGGTACCTCGGGTTAAGTACTTAATTCGTTCCGGAGGTCCGCTCTTAACCTGAAACTGTTCTTAACCTGAAGCACCACTTTAGCTAATGGGGCCTCCCACTGCTGCCACACCGCCAGAGCACGATTTCTGTTCTCATCCTGAAGCAAAGTTCTTAACCTGAAGCACTATTTCTGGGTTAGCGGAGTCTGTAACCTGAAGCGTCTGTAACCTGAAGCGTCTGTAACCTGAGTTACCACTGTACTGATTATCTTACTCTTCTCACAAGCCTTTTAAGTCGAGCTCTTTCCCAATCTGCATCTGAATTGTTTTTAAGGTGTTATTCATATGTTTTTACTTTTTTAATCACTTGTTGTTTGCTTCCCTGGGCTCCTTCGGGAGGAAGGATGGGATATTAATTTAATTTAATTAAAAGAAAAAACTGTAAGCCACTTTGAGATGCAGAAAAATGGGGCAGAAATAAGTTAGCAGGCTGTTGTTGCCATTCCCGTGTGAGCACAGGAACCTTGCAGGATCAGGCCAGTAGCCCATTGGGTCCATCACCCTGTTCTCCCAGGGGCCAGCCAGATGCAGCTGGATAGCACATTTGGTTAGAGCATGGCGTTGATAACGCCAGGGTCGCAGGTTCAGTCCCCCTAAGGGACAGCTGCATATTCCTGCATTGCAGGGGTTTGGACTAAATGATCCGCAGGGTCTCTTCCAACGCTGTGGTTCTACGATCCTGTGGAACCTGCAAGCAAGACCTGAGTGCGAGAGCCCTCCCCGCCTCCTGCAGTTTCCAGCAGCTGGGATTCAGAAGCATTACTGTCTCTTGACTGTGAAGGCATTAATGGCAGAGCCTTACCCTCCATAATACAGAAGTGCCACAGCTCAAAGGGAGGGGAAACGTCACAGTGATTAGAGCATCTGCTCTGCATGCCAAAGGTCCCAGCTGCATCTCCGGGTTAGGAGCCCTTTCCTGAGACCCTGAGGAGCTGCTGCCAGTCAATGTAGATCAGGCACCCCCCCAACTCGGCCCTCCAGCTGTTTTGGAACTACAACTCCCATCATCCCTAGCTAACAGGACCAGTGGTCAGGGATGATGGGAATTGCAGTCCCAAAACATCTGGAGGGCTGAGTTTGGGGATGCCTGGTGCCTAGATAGTACTGAGCTAGATGGACCCAACCATGTCACAGTACAGTGGTACCTCGGTTCTCAAACTTAATCCGTTCCGGAAGTCCAAAACCAAAGCGTTCCAAAACCAAGGCACGCTTTCCCATAGAAAGCAATGCAAAACAGATTAATCCGTTCCAGACGTTTAAAAACAACCCCTAAAACAGCAATTTAACATGAATTTTACTATCTAACAAGACCATTGATCCATAAAATGAAAGCAGTTATTAATGTACTGTACTATAAAATAAATAAGACAGTATTGTAGATGATAAAAATTAGAATTAATTTTTTCTTAACGTGCACTCAATCAATCAATCAATCAATCAGTAGCTGAACTCGGTTCCACACAGTCACAAAAACAAATGAACCAAAAAAGACTCAAAAACAAAAATGCAAAATAAATAGCGAAAACAAAAGTGCCAAATACAGTGGCACCTTTGTTCTTGAACTTAATCCATTCCGGAAGTCTGTTTGACTTCCGAAATGTTCGAAAACCATGGTGCGGCTTCTGATTGGTGCAGGCACCCCGGAAATGATAGCCGGCAAACGCATCGGAAATTTGGCTTCCAAAAAACACTCGCAAACCGGAACACTTGCTTCCAGGTTGTCTGTGTTTGGGAACCAAGGCGTTTGAGAACCAAGGTACCACTGTGTAAGGCAGCTTCCTACATTCCCCAGAAACGCAGAAGCCATGTGGGAGAGGGGCAGGATCACGTGGGAAGAATTTTGCCCACTGCTACACCAGACGTAGGTGGCGCTGTGGGTTAAACCACAGAGCCTAGGACTTGCCGATCAGAAGGTCAGCGGTTCAAATCCCCGCGACGGGGTGAGCTCCCGTTGCTCGGTCCCTGCTCCTGCCAACTTCGAAAGCACATCAAAGTGCAAGTGGATAAATAGGTACCGCTCCAGCAGGAAGGTAAACGGCGTTTCCATGGGCTGCTCTGGTTCGCCAGAAGCGGCTTAGTCATGCTGGCCACATGACCCAGAAGCTGTACGCCGGCTCCCTCGGCCAATAAAGCGAGATGAGCGCCGCAACCCCAGAGTCAGTCACGACTGGACCTAATGGTCAGGGGTCCCTTTACCTTTACTTACACCAGACTTCCTGTCCAGACTTCCTAATACAGGCGTCTTTCAGTGTGACCCGGTTCCCTGCCATAGGCCTTTGCACCTTTCCCAGGGCAGCTTGCTACGACAGCAGAGGAGCAATGCCACTGCTTCTGTGAAACCAACCCGAATGGAACATCCCATCCAAACCCAGAAGTTTCATATTACGACATCAGTTGAAATTGGTCCAGCAAATTTGGTGCCTGGTGTTTCTTGACACACTTGGCAACCGTTTCAGAACTGGAGGGTTTGTGTGCGTGTGTGCAGAGGTGTGTTTTTCATTCGTTTTCAGTTCCTTCAGATTTAGTCACGTTCTGGAGATTTTTTTGTGTCTTAATAATAGCAGCAGCAGCAGCAGCTGCCAGTGCCGGTGGCTTGTTTTCACCATAGAAAGAAATAAAGGCTTCTTCTCTGAAATCATACTGTAAACTTGTTTTCCCCTTTGTTGCCGTGCTTTAAAAGGAATTCATAGGTTGAATGCCTGTAATGACAGCCCTTGAAATATAAAAGGGGAAGCTTCGGGAGAAATGGTAGTGTTGAGCATCGAGAAAGCACATTAGGGGAAGCAAATCCTGATGATGTTCCGAACTGCCTGTTGGTTAAATCTATCTCTAAGGGAAATCGAATGTCCGCAAGCCCTTCAAAGCAGACAGAAGTATTTTGACCGACAGCCTTTCCACTGAGCAGGGCTCACAAAGTTGTTGTTGCTGTTTTTAATTGCCGCAAAGCGTTGCTGATGCACCTGCAAATTCCATATTCTTTCATAAGCCACCTTCTGTTGAGCCTCTGAGCTTGGGGAGCAGTGTTTGGTAGCTCAGAGTTCCTGCAAGCTGCAGCTGTTATGTAAGCCTCCCTGTTAAAAGGACTTTGTCCTCATTTGAACTAGCCGAGACTGAGCAAGCTGGCACTGTTGGGGTCCGAGTGCCAAGGCTGTCCTCTTCTTTGGGATGCTTATTATGCCCATAGAGTCGGCAGCAACAGAAATGGAAATGCTTAGTGTGTTGGGGTTTTTTTGTGGGGGGGGGGAGAAGGTCAGGCGCTAACTTCCAATCCTCCTCCAAAAGCCAGCTATAGAAAACCTGGAAAACTGGGCATCCATTTTAAAATTTCTTAATGAAACATTAGTTTCATCATGATTTGATCTGACCCACGTTGGGCAAAAGATTCCTGCGTTTTGCAGGGAGCTGGACTCAATGACCCTCCTGGTCCCTTCTCACTCTACAATTCTATGATTACTGAAGTTGTGTTTCTGTATTGGAGTTTTGTTTCTGAATTCTTCAGCGACACACTTTTTGTCTGTGTGGTAAGCATGAGATCTGAGGGACGCGGGTGGCGCTGTGGGTTAAACCACAGAGCCTAGGACTTGCCGATCAGAAGGTCGGTGGTTCGAACCCCTGTGACGGGGTGAGCTCCCGTTGCTCGGTCCCTGCTCCTGCCAACCTAGCAGTTCAAAAGCATGTCAAGGTGCAAGTAGATAAATAGGTACCGCTCCGGCGGGAAGGTAAACGGCGTTTCCGTGTGCTGCTCTGGTTCGCCAGAAGCGGCTTAGTCATGCTGTCCACATGACCCAGAAGCTGTCTGCGGACAAACGCCGGCTCCCTTGGCCAATAAAGCGAGATGAGCACCGCAACCCCAGAGTCAGTCACAACTGGACCTAATGGTCAGGGGTCCCTTTACCTTTTTAAGCATGAGATCTACATGCTTACCATCAGTATTAGAGTCATGGGGTCATAGAATCGTAGAGTTGGAAGGGACCCTGAGGGTCATCTAATATAACCCCCTGCAATGCAGGAATATCCAGCTGTCCCATACGGGGATCGAACCTGCAACCTTGATGTTCTATTATTATTAGTCTAAAACAATAACAAGTAACACCCAGAGTGTCTCTTGCAACAGCAAGACAACATATTTAACAAGATGTTATACATCGGGATAATTGCAAGCATTTCAGAAGAACACCAGCGGCTTTTGTCTTCTGCATTTTGTTTTGTTTGTCGTTGCTGTTTTCATATTGATGCCGGGGATACAGCAGCTTTCAGACCTCTTTGCCCCTGGGCATGGTTTGGCATTGCAGGAATAAATCTGTTAAAATTGCTCCCCAAGAACAGAGCACATTTACCGTAATTTCTCCTCAAACCCATCCCATCGCCTGGAAACACTTTTTAACTTCAGATCTGTAAACGTAACATACGGAGCATAATCTTAGTTATTTCTGTCTTATATTGCTTTCCTTCTTTGTCTCAAGGACTGTGCTTGGATGTATCATCCTGACAGCATCCTTGTGAGGTAGGCTGTATAAATCTCTGTCCAAATCTTTCTGTTAAACCTCATGGTAGAATTGGCAAGTAGAACAGGCCTTTTCATTGTTGGCTTGTGGAATACTTTCTCCAGGGAGGTAGGCCTGGCATCATTTTTATTTTTAGACATCAGGCAATAACTCCTTTTACCTGGGCTTTTGGTCCTTAATTTGAAGGGTTTCAGTGGCCTTTTTTATTAGGTCAGGATCCTATAAGCGCTGTATTTTATTTGTATGGGTGTGTTTTTAAAAGTTTTTATTAGTTGCTGTATTTGGTTTTAGTGTTTACATCGTGTTTGTAAGATGCTTTGGGTCACTCTTGTGGGGAAAACAACTAATAAATATTAATAAATGGATTGGGCTGTGATCTCCAGTTTTGGAGGCTATATGTTGGACTGTGGTAAAAACAAAACGCTAATTATGCTAAGGAGGAGGAGGAGGAGAAGAAGAAGAAGAAGAAGAAGAAATGTCTGAGGGTGTTTCTACACAGCAGTTTATTATGGACTCTGTGCTGCTTATGCATGCATAAAGCATTTGCACTGATGTGCAGAGAAATGTTTGATCCTCAGAGGAGTCATTAAAACCTCTTCCCAGTAGGAAACTGCATTCTCATTTAGCTTTCTGCTATGCTATACCTTGTTTGCTTGACTTTGCCAACTGAGCTGGCACCAGCAGACAAGAGAACGAGAGGCTGTTTGCAAGGCGAATGTATCCCCTTAATTGGAACTTTTTTAGAACAGCTGCACCTTACCTTTATACCACCCAGGGCCGTCTAATGAATCTCATACCTCCTGAAGCTTGTTTCATTTCCCTTCTCATCTGGGTCTGCTCCTCCAATCAGTGGGCACTCATCTGCTTCCGTGACTTTTCCCCAGGTGAAGCTGTGGTTCTGTTTTTAGCTTTGCCTTTTCTTTAAAAGTGTGTGTTTTGAGCGTGTTTACATTCACATCAAAACATTTTGCAAAGGTACAATTGCTGCAGAACTACGTCTTGATATTCAGATGGAACTCTGGGGCCTTTTTTCATCTGAAATCCTACTATCTTGTCCGATGGAGAATAGTGGTCCAGCACAGCCTTCCCATTGCTGTGTTGCGATGAGAGCTAGCGTAGTGTGGAACTGACAAGATGAACCAAGAAGTCTCTGATTCCAACTTTGCTTCTGTAATGTAGCCAGCAGGTAACATTAGGCAAGCTGGTCTCTTGGGGCCACCCCCTCAGCTGGCAGTCATCCCAAAGAATATAATACTGACCTTCTTTACAAAGCATAGTTGTTTAGTCGTTTAGTTGTGTACGACTCTTCGTGACCCCATGGACCAGAGCACGCCAGGCACTCCTGTCTTCCACTGCCTCCCGCAGTTTGGTCAAACTCATGCTGGTAGCTTCGAGAACACTGTCCAACCATCTCGTCCTCTGTTGTCCCCTTCTCCTTGTGCCCTCCATCTTTCCCAACATCAGGGTCTTTTCCAGGGAGTCTTCTCTTCTCATGAGGTGGCCAAAGTATTGGAGCCTCAGCTTCAGGACCTGTCCTTCCAGTGAGCACTCAGGGCTCATTTCCTTCAGAATGGAGAGGTTTGATCTTCTTGCAGTCCATGGGACTCTCAAGAGTCTCCTCCAGCACCAGAATTCAAAAGCATCAATTCTTCGGCGATCAGCCTTCTTTATGGTCCAGCTCTCACTTCCATACGTCACTACTGGGAAAACCATAGCTTTAACTATACAGACCTTTGTTGGCAAGGTGATGTCTCTGCTTTTTAAGATGCTGTCTAGGTTTGTCATTGCTTTTCTCCCAAGAAGCAGGCATCTTTTAATTTTGTGGCTGCTGTCACCATCTGTGGTGATCCTGGAGCCCAAAAAAGTAAAATCTCTCACTGCCTCCATTTCTTCCCCTTCTATTTGCCAGGAGGTGATGGGCCCAGCGGCCATGATCTTCGTTTTTTTGACGTTCAGACCATATTTTCCATTCTCCTCTTTCACCCTCATTAAAAGGTTCTTTAATTCCTCCTCACTTTCTGCCATCAAGGTTGCGTCATTTGCATATCTGAGGTTGTTGATATTTCTTCTGGCATTCTGAATTCCAGCTTGGAATTAATCCAGTCCAGGCTTTCGCATGATAAGTTAAATAAGCAGGGAGACAATATACAGCCTTGTCGTACTCCTTTCCTAATTTTGAACCAGTCAGTTGTTCCATATCCAGTTCTATGAAGAGCTTTTCTGCTGGATCAGGCCAGTGGGGGCCCATTGAGTTCAGCATCCTCTTCCATTTAGGTTTGCACAATTAAAATGAATTCAAGCGCTCCATCGCCCTAGCGCAACAAATCACTTTAGAAAAAGAAACAGGTGGGTGCTTCTGTCATTAAATGTGGAATGAATGAACGATTGAAGGAAAGATGTGCAAACACAGCAAATCAGGATGAATGCTCATTGTTGTTGTTGTTTTTGTTGTTTTTTTGTATGCCGCCTTTCCACACTTCAAATTATGCTCAAGGCAACTGACAACATGAAAAAATACGTAACTGCAGCCTAACAAAAGTAGTCATAAACAATAAATAAAACATCCAAAAAGTACACAGCCAAATGGAAAAACTTCCACAGAAATCATAATAAAGAAACAAAATATAATACCAGTAACAGCAACAAATACCCCTAAGCAATACCCCACTATATTCACCCCACAAACCAATCAGAAAAAATGCTCACTGCAGACCAGATATGGTCTAACCTCCACGTAAGTTTCGTGCAGCAAATCAGTATGAATGCTCAATAATTAGGTTGCCTGGAAGAGCCCTCGTTTCTCTCATGGAGGCTGCACATGATGCAGAGGAGGAAACCAGTGTGGTTAGGATCTGGGAGACCAGGGTTCAAATCCCCCTCAGCCATGAAGTTCACTGGGTGACCTTGACCCAGTAACTCAGCCTGAGAGGATAAAATGGGTTTTGGGGGAGAAATCGCATACGCCACCTTGAGCTCCTTGGCGGAAAGGAATGCAAGAAACAAGCAAACAAATCTTTAGTGTCCCAGTGGCTAGATTCACGATAAGGGCTTGTAGACGGGCTTTGATCACACAGTGAGGCTGTTGTTGCATTTAAAACAACAACGCAACTTCATAACAACCGCAGCTTGGATTCCTTTGTTGTGCATTTGGTGGCGTCACTGCCACAGAAGCTGGGGAGCGCTGGAGCCTCTTCCCTCCTTGGCTCTTTGTCCTTTTCTGTCTTCTTGTAAACATAAAGTGTCCTCAGCTACGGCTTCTTCCGTCTGCCGCCTTTCCCTTCTAGAGGGACGGAGGTTTGGCCTCGGCGCTGCAAACTGTAACGTGAGCGTCATGGCAGCCCAGCCGTTTGCCTGTGCCCTTGTGCCAGCCGCCGTCCCTGGCCACCTCAAGCCTGACTAATTGGCCTTCTTGACAACCTTTTCAAGGTTGGCTTTTTCATTCCTTCTTCCTTCCTTTATGGGAGCAGAGGCCAGGATTGGGTGCCTGCCTTTCCCCCCTCTCCACCTCTGAAGTCATCTCACCTTCTGTCTTTAATTACTTCTGAACACAGAGCATCTGCCTCTGTGTCCTCTGGGCACAGGGATGGATTTGACTGTGAGATTGGTCTGTACTGTTTGCAGCGCATAGACACATATGCACATGCTCTTCCCTGCGTGCATATGCACACACTCAGTACCTTGTGGTGATGCTCTGTTTCCTGCAGTTACGAAAAGTAGGCACCTCCCAAACTGCTCTTAAGGGGAAGGCCAAATAATAATAATAATAATAATAATAATAATAATAACAACAACAACAATAACAATTATTTATACCCCACCCATCTGGCTGGGCTTCCTCAGCCACTCTGGGTGGCTTCCAACAAAATATTAAAATACAGTAATGCATCAAACATTAAAAGCTTCCCTAAACAGGGCTGCCTTCAGATGTCTTCTAAAAGTCTGGTAGTTGTTGTTCTCTTTGACATCTGGTGGGAGGGCGTTCCACAGGGAGGGCGCCACTACCGAGAAGGCCCTCTGCCTGGTTCCCTGTAACTTGGCTTCTCGCAGTGAGGGAACCGCCAGAAGGCCCTCAGCCCTGGACGTCAGCGTCCGGGCAGAACGATGGGGGTGGAGACGCTCCTTCAGATATACTGGACCGAGGCCGTTTAGGGCTTTGAAGGTCAGCACCAACACTTTGAACTGTGCTCCGAAACATCCTGTTAGTTAAAACTGTGGGCCTCGCTCCCACAGGAAGCAGCAACGGCCACCACCAGAGATGACTTAAAAGAGAATTGGGCAAATTCATGGAGAGGGTCATTGATGGTTCTGTTCTGCCGCTATGGTCAGAGGCGCCACTGCTTCTGGATCCCAGTTGCTGGAAACCACAGGAGAGGAGAGTTGCTTCTGTGCTCGGATCCTGCTTGAATGTTTCCCACAGGCATCTGGTTGGTCACCGCAGTGGCGTAGCGTGGGTTGTCAGCACCCGGGGCAAGGCAAGTAATTTGTGCCCCCTAACCCGTGGATTTGCACCCCCTAACCCGTGGATTTGCGCCCCCTAACCCTAACCCCCAGATGTTGCGCCCGGTGCGGCCGGCCCCCCCTGCACCCCCCACGCTACGCCACTGGGTCACCGTGAAAACATTTTGCTACTGGTGCAGGTCCAATTGCGTTGAGGTTAGTGGGCACCAAGTTGGCAACCACAGACCTTAGTTCACAGTTCACAGACCTTTTCCATTTCCACTGTGTGTGTTTTTTTCTCCTCCTTGCATTCTGAGACAAGCGAATTCTTGTAAGAGCAAGCTACAGCCAAGCAATTTAGTTGAAATCACAGAATCGTAGCATTGGAAGGGGTCTGTAACCTAGATTTAAGGTGCCATTTGGCACCTACTGTATTTTTTGCTCTATAAGACTCACTTTCCCCCTCTTAAAATGTAAGGGGAAATGTGTGTGCGTCTTATGGAGCAAATGCAGGCTGCGCAGCTGTCCCAGAAGCCAGAGCAGCAAGAGGGATTGCTGCTTTCACTGCACAGCGATCCCTCTTGCTGTTCTGGCTTCTGAGATTCAGAATATTTTTTTTCTTGTTTTCCTCCGCCAAAAACTAGGTGCATCTTATAGAGCGAAAAATACAGTAGTTTATATATCTTGAGTTTCCAGCACTTAGTGTTAGTTCACGTGTTTGGGGGGGAAAGGTTACTGTAATTGGCAAAATGTGCGACTGAATTGTTCAATATATTAATGTTGACGATGTACATGATTCATTTTTTATATATATTTTCCAACCTTGGAAGAAGAAAAAAATGAGCCTAGATGTTCCATTGTGGCAACCACAACCTCAGTTTAAGGTACCACTTGGCAAATTGCTTACACATCTGAGTTTTACACCGAAAGTTGATTCTCGACCACTGAGCCATAGCTCTAACCCAATTGCTTCTGCATGAGCAGATTTCTGCAGTTGATGTTGGTGGGTGTCTGCACTCTGTCTGCAGCTGGCGAGGCAGTTTCTTCAGTTGTTGGCAAACTGTTTAATTGCTGGGCCCTTAATTAGTTTACCCTGAGATGTCCGTCTTCTCCTCAGCTCAAAAAAAATAATTTAAAAAATTGTTTGAGCTCCTTCTGCTTCTCAATTCAGTCCATAAATGGATTTTTGAAATAGAAGCATCAGAGATGCGCACGCGTGCGCACACACACACACACACACGCCTTACTCGTTTGGATAATGTGCTAATTCTATCAGTGTGTGTATTCCGGAAAGCAAAAAGGCGTAAGTGACTGCCTTGCAGCTGATGATATTTCCAGATGGGTCCTTGATCCTGAAAAAAACAACTACCTGCCTCTGGTCTGAATGCTGTGACATTTCGGACACATGTTCCATGCACCCTCCAGCCCAGCCTGCCCTATGCTAATAAAGGCTAAAGCCACACAAGCTTTCAGCAGCTGGTGCTGTTAGCTGAGCTTCCATAAGTAAAGGATGGAGAACCTTTCTCAGTCTGAGGGCCGCATTGCTTTCTGGGCAGGTTTCCGAGGGCCGCATGCCAGTAATTGGCAGGGTCAGAAGCAAAGGTTGCTGGAGAAATGGATGGAAATTCCACTTTTCTACAGTGGTCTTATTTCTACACACACCTCTCTCTATCCTCCATCCCAGTGTTCGAAATTAGCCAGGCGCATTTTGCTCCTGACTTGCGACTGAGTAAAAATGTCTTTGCCTAGGATGGCACTTGACATCTCCACCATCTGGGGATCATTGGATCTGGACTGTTTTCACACACTTATACCCCATCCTGTAGAATTCTATCAGTCATATTTTATCCGCACAATCAGAATGAATTTCTGGATCCAGATTGCTTTTTCTGAACAGCCTGAGCAGGAGCAGGATCCATTAAGAAAAAGAGGTCGGAATAGGCCAATAGATATGTGGACTGTCCCTGGATCAAATGACTTTTCCTCTTTAAGTTCTCCAAGCTCTTGACCTAGCTCAAGGTTGTCATCTGAACTAGCCAGATGTTTAACTGATAATCAATCACAGTCTGGCCATCTTTTGAACAATAAGACTTTGGAGCCACCTTGCCCCCAGATGGAAACTAGACATTCCATTTTGGTGACTGCAGCCTTGGTTTAAGGACCCATTTGGCGCCTAACTTATTTATATGAGTTTCTAACACTGCGGCAAGCAAGAAACATTTCCAGAGTTCAAGGCTATATTCCAGCCAGGCAAAAGCACCCAGGGAGGGTGCAAAGCAGGGTCAGCAGGGATGTGGCCCTTGGGAGTCCCGAGGGCCAGATAACAGGAATTGGAGGCCACATTTTGGAGGCCCTGGGTTGATGTTTTCCACCCCTGTGTTGGCACTTTAAGATGTTATTGTCCACATTTCCTTATTCCCTTTTGGGGTTTTGCTGTGTTACTTCGCTGTTGTTAAATCCAGGACTTTTCAGCTTGTTTCCACAACCCTTGAGCGAGATGAGAACCAGTAGTCCCTTCTGGAACAATAAGCTGAACGTCAGTCTAACTAAGCCGGTTCTGCCTTGAAAGCACTTGAATGTGTATTTCCAGACTAGGGGAGGAATTCAGTTTCATCAGTGGAAGCCTTTCTGCTGGCCAGATGGAACAATCCTCCTCTCCTTCCTGCCTCCCAGAGTGCTGTTCTGGGGGTTCCCCTGGCTCTCCAGAAAGGATTTGGGGGTGCCCTGTTGCACCAGCAGGAGCTTTCGTGTTGACATCTGCTTGCCTACTGGGCTGGTAGAATCCAGGCCTTGCAGTTTTAAAAGTTAGGCTGGGCATTGGAGACAGGTGGAATCACAGAATCATAGCACTGGGAGGGACCAAAAGGGTCGTGCAGTCCAACCCCCCCCTGCAAAGCAGGAATCTTTTTGCCCAACGTGGGGCTTGAACCCACAACCCCAAGAGTAACAGCCTCATGCTCTTACCAACTGAGCTATCCTTTCTTCTGGCGGATACAGGGGGGCTGCCATTATCAAGGGGCTGCAGTACTTCTTAGTGCAGTTGACCCCGGCTTGAAGTCAGCTCCTCTTGGATCGGAGCTTGAAAGCAAGCCACGCCCCAAAGGAAGAAAACAGGCCACATGACAATGTGTCAGGTGATGGACAGGTGGGGCCCACTGGAGGTGGGGGAACCCAGGATCTGGCCTGCTGAGATCCCCTGCCCTGTCTTAGAGGATGAAGCTGTCGACAGCTACCAGCCACTGTGGCTGTGCTTTCATGGTCAGAGGCAATGCTTCTGAGTACCAGTTGCTGGAAACTGCAGGAGGGGAGAGGGCTCTTGGGCTCGGAGACTGCTAACGGGCTTTCCATTGGGGCATTTGGTTGGCCACTGTGAGAGCAGGATGCTGGACTAGATGGGCCACTGAAGGAGGTGCTGCTTCCTCTGGCCTGATTCAGTCTACAATGTAGATGTTGGCAGTAGTCCGTTGTCCTAAACACAATTACAGTGGTACCTCGGGTTAAGTACTTAATTCGTTCTGGAGGTCCGTTCTGAACCTGAAATAGTTCTTAACCTGAAGCACCACTTTAGCTAATGGGGCCTCCCACTGCTGCCGCACCGCTGGAGCACGATTTCTGTTCTCATCCTGAAGCAAAGTTCTTAATCTGAAGCACTATTTCTGGGTTAGCAGTCTGTAACCTGAAGCATATATAACCTGAAGCATATGTAACCTGAGGTACCACTGTACTTAGAAGTAAGTTCTCTTCAAAACCAATGGGGCTTTCTTTTCCAAGCCATGAGTTTCTGGATTTACAGTTGCTGGAGAGAAGGAATAAAATAAAACAAAATCTCTGCACAGAGGGGAATCGTTCAGGAGAAAATCGGTGTGTTCTCTGGGCTGTGACTTTTCCCAACCTAAGGACAGTCGGAGATTTGGCGCCTTCTGCAAACAGAGGTCTTGCTTCACTTCTCGCCGCACAAACCATCGCTCTGTTTTCGTTGCAGTCCGGCCGGTAACCATGGAAACCATTTTGTCTTCCCCTCCCTCCTTTTCCCTCTTTTGCCGTTCCCCTCTACAGATGACTCTGGTGATGAGGAGCCAGCCTCGCAGTCTGACAAGAGCGAACTGCACGGCACTCTGAAAAGCCTCTCGAGTAAGCTGGAGGATCTCAGCACTTGCAACGACCTCATCGCCAAGCATGGGGCAGCTCTCCAGAGGTCCCTGAGTGAGCTGGAGAACCTCAAGCTGCCCACCGAGAGCGGGGAGAAGATCAAGGCGGTCAACGAGAGAGCCACCCTCTTCAGGATCACCTCCAATGCTATGATAAATGTAAGTGGAGCACAGGTCCTGGCTGTAGAGGCTGGTGGCAGGTGCGCAACGCCTCTCCTGCCTAACACACGATTTCGGCAGGCAGGCAGTGGTAGCAGTAGGCAGGTAAGTGTCATACGAACCTGCAAGGATGGACATGCTCACAAGACACCTTCTGCAGCCTGGAATTTTAATTCTCTTCCACTTCGAGCTCTCAGAAGATCTCAGCCTTGAATATGAAATGCCAGGATTCTATTCCCCGATTTGCCGTGTTTCTCATTTGAGTAGTCTAGGTTTACCTGTGAAAAGTGAAGCCTTGAGCACATCCTGAGTTGTCTCTTCAATCGAAGTCCCTGCTAGTGTTTGATACAATTCAAGGTCAGGTGTATTGCTGTGGTTTGCTGTTTGCAAGACTAAGTTGTGAGGGTCTGATTTAATATTAGTATGGCTTTATTTTTATTTTTTTAATCTGTTTTGTTTCTGTGTGCTGCCCTGGGATCCTGTGGACAAAGGGTAGCCAATAAATGGAATGAATAAATAAATAAAAAAAGGTGTCCACACAATCTATAGTAATAGCTGAAAGAGCATATGAGATACGCCGGCAAATTGCATTGTTTGTTGAAAGTACCAGAAGACTGGTGAATTTTTGACTTTGTGGTGCTAATTTTTCTAAGGGCTCTTAAGCTAAATGTTATTTATTTGAAAGTGTCAGTTCCTTCCTTGGTCCTCCTTGCCTGTTGCTGCCAGTTAGACATGCCTAAGAGGTCTGGGCCCTGGCTAACTTAGGGGTTGTTGCTGGGCGACAACATTTATTACAGAATAAGATTTAGTGTCTTTGCCGTTACTTGGATTGTGTTTCTGTACTTCTGTTACTAGGCCTTCGTATCAGTTATTAGCAGATTGTTTAACCTTACTGTGTTTTTTATTCATATGAAAAATCTGCTTGGGCTATTGATATTTGTATGGCTTTCTTTGCTAACTTGCTAGCCGTCGCAAAAAAATATTTTTTTCTTGAAATGCTGCTGTAGTTCGTTACGTAAACTTTCCTGGCAATGTTGTCAGCAGCTTTGAACATGGTTTAACCATGAGACAGAGGAGGGGAAATGAACCGATGAGGATACCAAGTTGCTGGAGACTTCAAATTGTAGGTTCAAGCTGGGATGCCAACATCCCATGCCTCAATCTTCCTGGTTCTGATTTGGAAGGGGCCATCATGTATCACTGCCAGCTGTAAAAAAAACCAAAACCCACCAAGATCTGTTGTGGGGCAACTAATTGCCATGGGAATTGCTTGGGCAGCGGTAACCAACATGGTGGCCTCCACCCCCAGCCAGCATGGCCAGTTGTCAGGAATGATGGAACTTGTAGTCCAACGCATCTGGAGGGGCCATCACATGGACTGTCCCTGCACTAGGGCAGGCATCCCCAAACGACCCTCCAGATGTTTTGGCACTACAACTCCCATGATCCCAAGCTAACAGGACCAGTGGTCAGGGATGATGGGAATTGTAGTCCCCAAACATCTGGAGGGCCAAGTCTGGGGGTGCCTGCACTAGGGCATCTTCACCAGTCTCCCCACCACCACTTTCTCCCCTGCGATAGTGGAGAGTCAAATCTTGCTGACGCTTGGACCTGATCATTTCTTACGTGGGTTTGCTGACTCACAGCAACATTGGGAACTGCTTTATGCAGAGTCATTGGTCCATCTAGCTCATTGTCGCCTGCGTTGACTCTCTAGGGCAGTGGTTCTCAACCTGTGGGTACCCAGGTGTTGTTGGACTACAACTCCCATCATCCCTCAGCTCTGGCCTTGCTAGCTAGGGGAGATGGGAGTTGTAGTTCAACAACATCTGGGGACCCACAGGTTGAGAAAGGCTGTTCTAGGGTTTCAGATAGGGGTTTCTCCCAGCCCTTACCTGGGAGTGCACCTGTGACCTTCTGCATGCAAGGCAGGTGCTTTGCAACTGAGCTTTGACCCCCAACCCCTTCATCGGAAGCTGTGGAAAAAGTCAGACCCATGGTCCATCTAGCTGAGTATTGTCTACATTGACTGGAAGTGGCTCTCCACGGTTTCGGACAAGGGACTTCCCTGTCCTACCTGGAGATGCCACAATCTGTGACCTGCATGCAAAACAGGGGCCCTGTTAGGATAGAGGGGGCAGTTGGGGAACTCTCGGCCAAAATCCAGGACCTCTCTGTTAAGTCCAGTTTGATTGAAGAATCTAACAAGAAATTACAGAAAGAGATAAGGGAGCAGAAAAGGGAGACAATGAAGGTGAAAGAAGAGTTAAGAGAGCTAAGCAGCTCACAAGACAGGATATGGGACAATCTAGCCATGGCAGATATGCGACAAAAGCAGCTACACTTGAAATTCAGGGGAGTAGCTGAGGAAAGAAATGAAGATATAAGAGGAAAAATGATTAGAGAACTGTCTAAATGGCTAGACATAAGGGAGGAAGAGTTAGCTCTCTCTATAGAGAATGTTTTCAGGATGTCAAGACCTAAACATTTTAGAACTAACAAATTCTTGGGAGACTGTTTAGTGATCTTCAACTCAGTGGAAATGAAAAACCTAATCTTAAGGAAGAGCTACCACAATAGATTAAGAATCGATGGAAGACCCATTATTATATATAAAGAAATACCGGTCAGGTTATTACGTAAAAGAGAGGGATATAAACAGGTGGTAGCTGTTCTGAAGAGAAAGGGGATACAATTTAGATGGGAGTTCCCGGAAGGGATTACCTTTCACTATAAGGACAAGAAATTTAGATTGATGGACACGCAGGAGGCTGAGAAGTTTTTGAGAAGGTACGAGAAAGACCTGGGAAGGCCAGAGAATAGACCTGGGAGCAGGGAGAAGGTTGGGGAGGGGGCGGGAGAGGGAGGGGGGCGGGAGGAGGACGAGGGGATGGAAGGAACAGATGAGGAAGATGATGAAGCCGTGGTGGGAGCGGAGGCGGCAGAGGAGGGGGAGCTCTTAGGTAATAGAGGCAGTAGAGTCTAGTTCGAGACCTCGGCCAGAGAAACCGTAATAGATAAAGAGAAACAATAACACACACACTAAACTTCTTATCCTGGAATGTGAATGGGTTGAATGAGAAAGTTAAAAGGAATAAAATTGAGAGAGTGTTGAAAAACAAAAACTATGATGTAATTTGCTTCCAGGAAACCCATATTGCGAAGAAACATAAACATATTTTGATGAATAAAAAATTAGGAGTAGAGTTTATTAATTCAGAGGTAAATAAAAAAAAAGGGGTAGTGATATATGTAAAAGAGAAGTGGGACCCCGTACAAATTTGTAAGGACGAGGAAGGAAGAATTCTAGGGATCCAACTAAATTTTAGAGGGGAAAAAATTAATGTAGTGACGGTCTACGCCCCGAATAAAAACAGAGCAGAATTTTTCGAGAAACTTGAAGGAATCCTATCAGAATTAGAAACGCATAGATTGATCCTGCTCGGGGATATGAATGGTGTGCCAGTACCGGAGCTGGACAGGAGCGTAAAGAGAGGGAATCCTAATAGAGGGAAACTGCCGAAATCTTTTAAGGACTTAGTGGATAATTTTGATTTAGTTGATGTCTGGAGACACAAAAACCCTACTTCTAAACAATTCACTCATTACTCAGAACCACATCAAAGTTGGGGTCGAATTGACCAAATTTGGACGACGAGAAACCTTATCTTAAGGGTGAAGAGATGTGAAATTTTACCCAGGACACTTTCTGATCACTGCGCGTTGGTAATGGAAATTAATGGCGGGCGTAAGGGACAATATAGATGGAGGATGGAGGAAAATTTACTGGATAATGATGATGTGAAAGAAAAGGTCAAAGGCACCTTAAAAGATTATTTGGATTTGAATTTGAAGGGGGAACCCACTATAGATATTGTATGGGACGCCAGTAAGTCGGTCATGAGGGGGGTCTTAATTCAACAAAATAATCTTAGGAGGAAACTAAGAGAACAAAAGAAAGAAGAAATCCTCACACAATTGAGAAATTATGAGAGGAAATTGACTATAAATCCAGCAGATGCTGAGGCCACCCGTGCCTTAAAGGTGCTACAGGCCCAATATTCAGCTATACTAAACCAGGAAATAGATTGGAGAATCAAATATATGAAGCAGAGGTTTTTTGAATCGGCAAATAAAATGGGGAAATTACTCGCGTGGCAGCTGAGAAAGAGGAAAAAGCAAAATGTGATAAGTAAAATAATAATGGAAGATAACATCATAGAAGCCCCAGATGAAATAGAAAAAAGGTTCGTTCAGTTTTTTGAAAAGTTGTATGAAAGAGGAACTGAAGATAGATTAGAAATTGAAAGATATTTGGAGCAGGAAAGAGGAAAATATATATCGGAAGAGGACAGAACACGATTAAATAAGGAAATCACTGTAAATGAAGTGAAGGAAGCTATCAATAGGATGAAAAATGGAAAGGCCCCTGGGCCAGATGGTTTGCCCTCAAAATACTATAAAACACTAGAGGAACTCCTTGCTCCAGTGCTTAGAGATGTTATTAATAACATCCTCCAGGGAGGGAAAATTCCCGGCTCCTGGAAGGAGGCATTCATAACCTTAGTTCCAAAATCAGAAACTGAGAAAACTGATATAAAAAATTACAGGCCAATCTCTTTGCTTAATAACGACTATAAGATCTTTGCCGATATAATGGCAAGTAGACTCAAGAAGCTATTAATGAAATACATCCATAAAGACCAAGCGGGATTCCTCCCTAACCGACATCTGAAAGATAATGTGCGCCATATATTAAACATCATTGAATATTTAGATACAAGGATAGACATCCCAGCCGCACTAATCTTTATAGACGCCGAGAAGGCGTTTGATAATGTCTCCTGGGAATTCTTATCACTATGTTTGGAAAAGGCAGGTATAGAAGGCCCCTACCTGAGAGGAATTAGAGCAATTTACTCGGAACAACAAGCTATGTTGATTATAAACAACAGCCTAACTAAATCATTTAAGATTGGGAAAGGTACAAGGCAGGGCTGCCCCTTATCCCCCCTGCTCTTTATAATGGTCTTGGAAGTGATTGCAAATAGAATAAGAGACGCAGTGGGTGTGAAGGGGATAAGAATTGGTAAGAAAGAATTTAAGTTAAAGGCATATGCTGACGACCTAGTCCTTTCCCTGGAAGAACCAGTGGACAGTGCATGTAAAGTGATAGAATTATTAGAGGAATTCGGCAGACTGTCAGGATTTAGATTAAATAGGAAGAAAACAAAAATTTTAACAAAAAATGTGGCTATTGAGGATAAAATTCAATTGGAACAAAGGACCGGTATAAAAATTGTGAATAAGGTAAAATATTTGGGAATCTGGCTATCTCCAAAAAATATAAATTTGGTAGAAGAAAATTATGATAAGATATGGCAGGAAATAAAAAAAGATCTGGACATCTGGCAGAGGCTGAAGCTCTCATGGACGGGGAGGATGGCGGCGATTAAAATGTGCATCCTCCCAAGGTTATTATTCCTGTTCCAGAATATCCCGATAATTAAAGGCACCACCCGTTTCAGGAATTGGCAAAGAACTTTGACTAAGTTCATTTGGCAGGGGAAGAGAGCCAGGATAAAGCTTAAATACCTGACAGATGCAAGAGAGAGGGGCGGATTTGCGGTACCGAATATAAGGTTATATTATGAGGCAGCTTGTTTAAGCTGGTTAAAGGAATGGGCCACCCTTAGAAACACTGATCTATTGGACCTGGAGGGCTTTGATATTAGGTTCGGGTGGCATGCCTACCTGTGGCAGGGGAAAGGTGAGATTCACAGAGGGTTTTCTAGTCACATAATTAGAGGTTCACTATTGGAGGTGTGGAATAGATATAAAAAATTGATTGAAAAAGGGACCCCCTGGTGGCTCTCTCCAGTGGATATTGTCAAAATAAAAAAACCAAATATGATGGGAGAAAGATGGACCTACGAGGATCTCCTAATTAAGACAGAAGAAGGTTGGAAGGTGAAGCCTTATGACGAGTTGAAAGATAAGATAAAAGAATGGTTTCAATTCCATCAGATCAATGCACTGTGGAGTGAGCACAAGAAACAGGGGATGAGTGATAAAAAATCAAGATTTCAGATAGAAATCTTAGAGAGTAATGAGAAACACCTCTCTAAATTATATAAACAACTATTGGAATGGGATACAAGAGAGGATTTGGTGAAGGGCGTGATGGTGAAATGGGATAGAGACCTTGGATATAATATCGATTATAATAAATGGCAGATACTATGGAGGAAGGGTATAAAATTTACAGCGTGTGCAACTCTCCGAGAGAACCTAGAGAAAATGATGTACCGCTGGTATCTGACCCCAGCTAAGCTAGGAAAGATGTATAAGTCTGTTGATAATAGTTGTTGGAGATGCAAAGAGAAGACTGGGACCTTTTTCCACATTTGGTGGACCTGTGAGATAGTGAAGGAATTCTGGGGAAAGATCTTTGATGAACTGAAAAAAATTTTAAAATATAATTTCCCCAAGATACCCGAGTTGTTTCTTTTAGGTATGATTGGTGAGGAAATAAAAAAACCAGATCAAACCTTTTTCCAATATGCGACAGCTGCGGCGAGAATCCTAATTGCACAAAAATGGAAATCCCCCGATATGCCTACGATCGGAGAGTGGCAAGTGAAATTATATCAATACATAGAATTAGCGAGATTAACACAGAAATTAAGGCAAAATAACACTACGAAACTTAAAGATGAATGGAAGAAATTTTTAATTTATGTTGAGAATAATATGGGTATCAGTAATACAACAGCAGAAGTTAATTAATACCGTCGATGTTAAATACTAGTGTAAGTTCTACTGCAAATGTTATGTGTTGACTGTGTAATCCTGGACCAAGTTGAACGGAAGTCTGTCTTTTTACTGTTCTATTTTATCTGTTTTCTTCGTTTTTCTTTTCTTTTTTATTCTTCTTCGGAGTGTCTTCTTCTTTGTAATTTATCTTTTGCTTATTGTTTTTTCACCTTTTATTGATACGTACATATGTATCTGAAGTTGATATGTAACGTGAAGCTTTTTTCTAATAAAATAATAAAGTAAAAAAAATAAAAAAAAAATAAAACACTAAAAAAAAAAAAAAAAACAGGGGCCCTGGCGCTGTGATACAGCCCTCCTTTTGCCTTGTGCTTGTCTC
Source organism: Podarcis bocagei (assembly GCF_964188305.1). Lineage (NCBI taxonomy): Eukaryota > Metazoa > Chordata > Lepidosauria > Squamata > Lacertidae > Podarcis > Podarcis bocagei. The sequence goes on along the minus strand of NC_138142.1, from coordinate 19,396,952 downwards.
TGACCTCCTTCGCCCTACTGTTCTCCTTGCCTTCTTATTCCTTTCCATGCCTCAATGCTTTCCTCGCAAATCAGAACCGATTCAGCCAGCCTTTTTCTGCTTCCAATTAGCAGAATTGGTACTGGGGCTCTGAAGGGCTAGAGTTCAGCTGAAATGTCGATACTTTCTTATTCTGCTCACACCCCAGTTTTAAAAAAAGAAAGCGGAACAAAGAGTTTTCTTTCTCCGAAAGGCATGTCAGAGATGTGAGTGGGCTGGCTTGGTCTATTTGGGATGGGCTAGTTTTGCTTCGATCAACTTGGGAGACCATGCTGATGTTCAGAGGCTGGCGCTGCAAGGGAGAAGAGGCTTCTTAACTCTAAAACAGACTTGCTGTGAGTGGGGTTGTGTGTGTGAGAAGGGGGAGGGAGATGTGCGTCTCTGCGTGTTTCATTAATGCAAAGTCCTCTGTGCTTTATTCCTGCCCTCCATTCGTGATCCAATTATGCAAATACCACAAAGAAGAGATTTGAAAAATCGGAAGTAAAAAGGGCAATGCATCCTAAGATAACTCTGCTGTAATTTCTGGATCAAGTTTGTAACCGAGAGCAGAATTTGGATTGCTTTATTCCACCCCCACCGAAAACGATGGCCAACGCAGCTCAGCTTTGTACATGGACTTCATTTGTGAGGCATGTAGCAAACTTCTAATGCCAGGCTGGGCAGATTTCAGGTTTACAGGATCAACTCTGTTAGTTGTTTTTTTTTTTTTTTTAAACACCCACTAGAATCCCAATAATCTACTCACCGAAGGCTAGTGCAAAATATATATACCGTATTTTTTGCTCTATAAGACTCGCTTTTTCCCTCCTAAAAAGTAAGGGGAAATGTGTGTGCGTCTTATGGAGCGAATGCAGGCTGCGCAGCTATCCCAGGAGCCAGAACAGCAAGAGGGATTGCTGCTTTTACTGCGCAGCGATCCCTCTTGCTGTTCTGGCTTCTGAGATTCAGAATATTTTTTCCTCCTCCAAAAACTAGGTGCGTCTTGTGGTCTGGTGCGTCTTATAGAGCGGAAAATACAGTACTTAGAATTAAAGAATTCTAAACCCAGGAATATTCCCAAAACAGAGAGCTATAAAAAAACCAATCCACTTCTGTTTACTCCAAACTTTCTTCATTTCAGCAGAATAAAAATCAGGGTGGGGGAGTCATTTTTGTCACTGCTATTGTTAAACATTTCGGAGTCAGCAGTCCTTGCCGAATCTACTGCAAATCACTCAGAGATCTGCCTGCAGGTCCAGACCTGTCTTCTTTCCCTCCTGATGACTTAATTAGGATAATCTTGATTAGAAAATGCAAATGTAGTTAGGCCGTTGGCGGATGCATCCCAGGTCTTTGTGTATGTTGCAGCAATCTTGTAAAAAACAATGTGTTGCGATGTCTGTCCACTAATCCATCACAGCAGCAGCAGCGAAGTATCACATGTTAATTGGTTAGCTGTGTAAAAGTCTTGAGCATCAAAGACCCAAAGCGCTGTGGTAGATTTAAAACAAAAACAAAACCCTACCTGGTTTTCAGAAATTGGAATATATAAAGCCTCTCTTCTCACCTGCATTTCCGCATCTCTCTACCTATCAGCCATGCCCAGTTATTCCAGTTTCCTGAAGCTACTGATTTTGTAATGGAATTCTTTCCAGAAGAATCAGCGTTGTTCCCTTTCGGAATGACGTACTCAGAGTTATTTGCCACCTGCTTTGTCCTGAGAAAGGACCTATTCTCTCACAGATGTCAACGCATAAAATCCTGGCATATTTATTTAATTCCTTTATTTCTAATATCTTTATGCTCCCTACCAGGGTGACACCCCCCCCCCCCCGAAGGTGTCTCAACATAACATGATTAAAAATGCAGTATTATTCTTTTTATTTATTCATTTATGTACTGCCAACTCATAGAAGATATATCTATCTATCTCAATGTGGCGTACAGAATCTCAATTAAAACCAAAACGGCATAAAAACAAAGCATAATAAATTGAAGAAGTTGGAAAATGGGTCATCTTACAAGAAGGTTATAAAAACAAATAAATCATTT